>NC_141083.1:34765546-34958046 GCF_041138505.1 Cibotium barometz
AAAGGTTTTTTTATCAAGATTTGAGCATTCCATGCTCAAATTACATTTTTCAGTGGAAAACAGTCTATCATGATGGGAACAGGCCAAAACTTCAAACATAATGGCAACTTCAAGGAAGCTCTTATGTATGATGAATTAGGTGCCAATGATGCAAGGGAGGAAAAACTCGCAAATCAATCCTCTCCCATGAAAGTACATAAAGCTATGCATAAAGAAAGCAATATCAATGAACCGGCACATGAGGATGCCAATGCATTGGAGGTGCCTAAATTTGGAGAAGGCATGAATGTCATCTTGTACTTCATATAGAAGCTTTGTGACCGAATGGATAGAAATGATGACCTAACCATGGAAAGGCATGCGAACTTAGTGGGCCACATAGATCAAAGATTTCAATTCATGGTTGACAAGTTTGGGCAAATGGAGTCTCTAACTTGAAACAAAAGTAGAGTACAAGCGAAGAAATTTTGGGTGAGCTAATAATGCATGCCTCTGCATCAAAAAAATTGCAAGTTAGTGGGACACAAGCCCATATGCCATTTGATGATGTAAGGCATAAAATGGATCAAATGCTTTACAAGCTAGTTTGCCTTTTGACCATGGTCCTCATGGTTTTACACATGGGAAAGAGAATTTACCTCCATAATCGATGCATCATAGTGGGTTACTCATGCATGGAATGCCTATGCAACAAACTAGTTTCATCATGTATGCAAGGAAGAAACCTTGACAAGGGCAAGGGTTTAGCTTTACATGAGCCAATATTGTGGATGGAACAAGCTTGGAAAGCATCACCTATGGTCATTATCACTTCAATAATTTTGGAACTAATCATGCTAGATCACATGAGTATCATAGAGGTGATGGGAATCAATTTAAAGGGATGAAGGACGAAATTATCATTTTTATAAAGTTCAATAAGTTTGGAACTAATCATGCTAGATCACATGAGTATCATAGAGGTGATGGGAATCAGTTTAAAGGGATGAAGGACGAAATTATTGTTACAAAGTTCAAAGGTGAAGGCTCTTCTAATGAAGAACTAGAAAAATGGATTGACAAGATAGAGCTTTACTTTGAGCTTAGTCCTCATAGTGATAAAGCCAAAGTATTGTTTGCTACATTGCATTTGTAGAGGTATTCCCTACCGTGTATGGAAGAGGTGGGATAGAAAACTTTAGATTTAGTACATTGCATTTATAGAGATATTCCCTAGTGTGTATGGAAGAGGTATTCCCTATCGTTCTTGTACATTGCATTTGCAGAGGTATTACCTACCATGTATGGAAGAGGTGGGAGATAAAATTTCAAATTAGTACACCTCTTCCTAGATTTTCAAATGTTGATGGGAATCATGTGGATGCTAAAGAAGCCAACAAGAGCAAGGTCATTGGGGTGAAGATCACATTAATGACTTAAAGAACAAGGGGTTGTGCTTCAAATGTGGTGATACTAAATGGTACAAGGATTATTGCAACATTCGTAAAGCTAAGGAAAAATTTACAATGAAGGCACAAAAGAGGATGTGGATGAATATGAGGATTGCTTTGAAGATGCAGAGAAGGATAGTGAATTTCCTTTTGATCTAGGTGGGTCAAAGAGAGGGAAGTTGACTACGATGATGGATTACCATTGCCTAAATGTGTTCGTGTGATAACAAAGATAAATGGTCACTTTGTGCAATTTTTCTAGTGATTCCTATGATGGTTGTAAGGCACAAGTACCTTGAGGCTTAAGGCATGCATAAATGGAAGGGTGGCACATATTTTGGTTTGATAGCAGGAGCACACATAGCTTCATCAACACAAAATCTATGTGTAGTCTTAAATTCAGCCCATAGTTTTACCCTCGTGGCATGAAGTTCAAGTGGCTAATGGGGAAAAGACGGATTGCACATTGGTATGCAAAGATGTGAGTTTGATACTCCCAAATGATTACACTTGCAAAGCTGATGTACGTATATTAAACATGGGTCCCATTGACATTGTATTGAGATGTGATTGGTTGGCTACTCTTAGGTCTTTCACAATGAATTTACAGCTTGGATACATAAGTTTTATGCATGCTAATGAAGAAATTATAGTGATTGGAACTCATATGACATGAAGTTAATTAATGATGCATAACTCAAGAGGGAGCTCAAGAGTATGGGATGCATATACATGTTACACCTTTGTAAGAGGAAGAATACAATTGTGACAAGGGAAAAGTAATGCATGAAGGCCATGAAGAAGTTTATTAAGGAGTATGTAGATACATTCCAAATGCAAAGTGCTTACCGCCAAAGAGAGAGGTGGATCATGGGATAGAGCTTGAGCCACATGCCAACCCTGTCAACAAACCACAATATAGGTTATCAAAGGTTGAAAAAGATGTAGTGGAAAAGCAAGTACAAGAGTTCATTGATATGGAATAAGTCACTCCTAGTCAATCACCGTTTGCATCTCCCGTACTTTTAGTCAATCACCCTTTGCATCTCCCGTACTTTTTGAGTTCATTGATATGGGATGTAACCTCCTTGTTGCAAATCTCCTCTCAAACTTGAGAATGGCAGCTCCAAATCTCTCTCAAATCCTCACAAATACAAATCCAAATGATAATATGAGTGTGCTATTTTTTTCATAATAAACTAAAAATAATTCTTAATCAAAGAACTTATAACCAAGAAAAACTATACATAAATATTCGCCATGACCAAGAGCCCACCCAAGCTCTGATACTATGTTAACAATCCAAAAAATGGTATTGATCATGGTGAAGGACATAGATTAAGCAACATAATTAGGGTGGATTAAACCACACTAAGAACTCCATGAGAGAGAGAGAGAGAGAGAGAGAGAGAGAGATTGCACACTCAACACTCAATTCTATTACTCTATTGCATTCACAATGAACCATACAATGATATAGGCCCTGTAGCCTTATTTTACATGTCATCATCCATGTGGCAACTCCTTTTTCACTCTTTTGGTCAACATTCACACACCATTCAATATTACATGTGTGTGGCATTCTTATCTTGCCACAATATCTTGCACCTCTAGGGTGCTTTCCCACATACACACAACACCGCGATTACATCTCTCAACACCCCCTCTTAATTGAGGTGTTCCATAACTCACCCATCACCCATATCAATGTAGCATTGCACAACCGCTCTCAACAACCTAGCCAATGGTTTTCCCACTGAGAAGATCTATGCCAATTTGTACCAGTGCCGTGTTGCTAGTTCCCTTGTGGGGCACCCTGCAGAGTAGGTGTTGGAATATAACTCCCTCTCGACCGCTAATTTGGGACATTGTTGCCACCTTGGTTGTTTTGTCGATTCGAGTTGTTTGTGTTAGGGTTGTTAACTCTATTTTCCATGGCTTTAATTCTACACTCATCAACACATCCAGACATTTCGTAATGAGTGTAGTATCTATTCTTTTTGGGAATATTTTGCCAGTAGTTGTTGCATTGGGGTTTTCCTTGATTACCTGGGTTGCTATTCCCCTTCCCTTTATGCCCTTTTTGGGTAGAGGTGGTATTGGAAACAAGGGCCCCCTCTTGGGTAGAGAAGGAAGAAGATGCCTTCTTGGGGTGAAACTGGTCATGCAACTAAGCAAAGCACATGAGTTAGCACTCACACTCATATAGGTTAGGCATAGGTTCTAGCGATTGTGTATACGATGATCATGATGGATGAATTATTCAGGCAACTGCTACTCTGCAGCAGCAATGGAGATGCCTTGTGTTGGGTTGGTGTAGATAATCAATATGATGGGCTGACACATCAATGTGATGCAATGATTGCCGACTTTACATAGCATTATCAACCTTGTCAGCCAGCTCAATTGAGCATTAGGACCTCAATGGAAGGCTTCTTGGGCCCTTTTATTTGGCAGTTTAAGGGAGTCAAACCTTTTCTCTTAAGAAGAAACGTTTTCTAATTAGAAGCTTCAAAACGGCTACTTTATTCGAATTTGAATTTTGGGGGGAAAATGGAATTTAAAATCTAGCGGATAAAACCATATCATGTAACATATCTATGGAAAGCTCTTGATGCATAGATCATGGATCTGTAATCTCCGCTCAAATCGGAGCTTGTATGTAGAAGTTATGGAGGTCCGAAAATTGTAAAATTGCCCCCCTCCCCTTTTTGGGGGAAAAAGTGCACCCTTTGACCACTCTTACAACTCTCTTAAAAACCCAACATTTCAGTCCACATGGCAACCCCCCATTTGGCTATTCCTTAATCACCTTGATTAGGCTTGGGCAAATTAAAGGGCCCAAGAAGACCCCATTCACTTCCTAATGTAGAACAAAAAAGCTTTTTTATAAGGTAAATAATAAGGGCATTGGGTAGCCTTTGGGCCTTTGACCTAGTAGTCACATAGCCTTTGCTTTAGTTGACCACTTTCCTAATCCACCAGGATATTGGCATATGACTAGAAATTATTGTAATCTATGGTTTTTTAAACCAAGTGATGGATGAAGCAAATCAACTTTGAATTGGATGAAATTTTATAGAGGTTATCAAAACTTAGGAACACATGTCCATAGGTTCATATATGCTAAAGTTTTTAGGGGTTTGAACTGAAACCTCTAGTTTTAAAACCTGCCATGTTTTTGGCAGTTTTCACAAAGCTCATCCATCTTCCATGCCACACTATCTTGTCGTTAATAACCAAGAAATTTTATAAGATGAGATTCAAAACTTATAACCACTTGATTTCAAAACTTATAACCACTTGATTTCAAAAAAAAAAGAATCTTCAAAGATAATATGTATATGCACATGATTCCAAGAATTACACAACCACCAAAACATTCATATTGAAAAGGAAGTAACATGTATAAATATCCACCAAAATAGCACATAAATAGAAATCCATAAATATTCATCCCTAGAATATCTATGCATGATCAAAGTGAAGTCTACTCCTCGATTAGATCACATGGAAGATCTAGAAGAAGAGTTTGGACAAGGTATTCATCCTCTTCAATGCGAAGGCAATGCCTTAGCATTTCCTTGCTTAGCCTTCCTACCCCTCCCCATCCAGCAAAAAGATCAACAACAGAACGTCCATGAACATGCTAAGCATCCATTTACTAAGACAACAAACAGTTTAGCTATAAGTACATGATTAGAAACTTGAAGAAGGTCTTACTAGAGTATAGGGTAGAGAATTACCTAAGAAAGGTCTTAGCTCGCACCTCCTCGTACATGAGATCCGGACACTACTATGCACTCCATTGATTTGTGAGCACTCAAATCCATCAAGACACTCTTATGATGTGGAAAGAGAGACTTATCCACTACCTCTCTTGCCTCCTGATCCATCGTTGGGAGCTCGCATGTCCCTTGCTAAGAGACACCCATGATTAAGTCATTCACTTATGAGATCCATATACAATTAAATTTTAACATGCATGGAGGGTTGTGAATGTAATGCCCTCACAATAAATGTTAATGTTTTACTTGCTCTCCATTGTCATGCAGATAACCTACATCAATTACTATATGTGTAGTATATGTGCTCTCCATTGTCACGCACATAACCTGCATCACAATTAGTATACCTGTAGTATATGTGCTCTCCATTGTCACACACATAACCTGCATCAATTAGTATATCTTTAGTATATGTACTCTCCATTGTCATGCACATAACTTGCTGCATCAATTAGTAGTGTATATGTGTGGTGAAGCTTAAATGCATGCTTTCTAGCATGCGCATATACCAACTAGAAATGATCCCCCAATCTAGAAGTAACAAACCAACCCTCATCGACTATGAAGAAAGTAGCTAGAAAGATCACGGAAGAAGTGATTCCAATCTTGACATTCAAGAAAACCTAACACATTAGGAAATTTTTGGACCCAAAGAGGGCCTCTTGGATCAACTTTTGATTTAGGAATGGACCAATAGGAAGAGGGCTGGGTGCACATTTTTGACTTCTTTGACCCTAGGCTTTGGTTTGCTAATGGGGCCTAATTACTACTCTTGTCCCCCCTACCTCTTGGGCCCAAACTTAGAGGTTCCCCCACCTAGAATCGCGTAGATTAAAAACCCTAAAAATTGGAAATTTTCAATTTTTTCCCAAAAGTGTGTTTTCCCTCTCAAACTTCCCCCCAACATACTCTAGGTTTGGAAAGCTCATTTTGAACCTCTTTCTTCCTCTTCTAATCTCTCTATTACTGCAGAAACTCCATACCTCTCAAGCTCTCCCTCCTTGTCAAGCTCCCTCAGTCTCAAGCTCCCTGTCCCTCTTTCTTCCTTTTCTAAGCTCTCCATTGCTGCAAAAACTCTATCCCTCTCAAGCTCTCCCTCCTTCTCAAGCTCCCTCCCTCTCAATATCCCTCTCTCTCTCTCTCTCTCTCAAGCTTTCTCCCTCTCCATTGTTACAGAAACTCTATTCCTCTTTAGTCTACTCTAGGTTCAGGAAGCCTATTCTCAAACTCTAACCCTCTTTTAAGCTTTCCATTGCTGCACTGAAAACCCTAAACTTTCTCTCCTCTCCACTCCTCTGTTGTAAAACAAGCTTTTCTTTTCCCTTCTTCTCTTTCCTTACCACCATGGCCTCTTCCAGTAATGTGAGAAGACCTAGGGAGAAGGTGGAAGAGATTGTGATGCATAACACAAGAGATGAGAATGGAGTTTGGGCTCCAACAAGATTCAAGGTTGTGGGGCTTGGGTCTGCATAGCAGCCAAGCTCTAAGGGACCACATCAAGTGCGCCAACTAAGAAATATGCTACATCATTAGAAGGGGCGGCTACAAGGCTTCAAGCATACTAAGAAGGAAAGACTGGTTGCCATAGTGCAACATGTGTATACCCTTGGAGACCTGTACATTCAAGGCCATAGTGCAACATGTGTATACCCTTGGAGACCTGTACATTCAAGGCCAATGACCAAGGTTTCCTTCAAATTGTCAGTGTAACATAAACACAGCTTTAACAACATGCTAATATTGGATTTTTTGTTTTAAATTTTCTTATGTTTCTCTATTTTCTTATCTCTTTGCAGATATTTTTCCCTCTAATTATTTTGAGGAACAACCACTCCAAAGCCTCACTGGAGTTTTCTATGCTATGCATGCATCCATTGGAGAGGCAATGTTTGTATCTCAAAGCCCAAGTGATCTTATACAGAACAATATCTTTTTCTTTTCTCACTAATATTTTGCAAATAAAAAACTAGATTTATGTGGCAAGCTAGAAGAGATCCCCAACCCCCCTCTTAACAATCCCGAATGGCCCAAACAACCTGATGCTTGGACCATCTTATGCTTAAAGTTTAATATGGTAAGTGATATCAAGACATCACTCACGTTTTCAAAGGCATCTAGGTCAGTAGGACTAAATTGGTTTTGTCCCTTACATGTTTTTGTGCACATGTTCAATTCCATGCCAATACACTAAACACAAACAATGTATATTTGTAAGGAGGTACGGTCTGACCTCATTCAAGGATTACTAGGAGAGGGTTGGGAGGTTAATGAGGGGTCACATCAAGGTGATGTGTACAAGTGCAATGTAGTAGATTCTACACTATCTTTCAGGTTCTTGAAGGCACACTCTATTTTGTACATGCGTCTGCACTACCAAAGATGGATGCAAAAGCATGGGACTTGAATCCCACTTCAAGCCTCAAAAGATGAAATTATCCCTATAGCTGTGATGATGCAAAATGGATGGATTGAGCGAGTGGCAGCAAGCAAGCATTAGAGCCTAGCAGACCTGCGTCAACACTTTAGCATCATGGGCTTTGACAATGTGGAAGAGTCAAGTTTCAAGTTGATGAGAAGAAATGTATATCTGATTCCACTACATGTCTAGAATTAACCCTTACACTTTCTAGTCATTGTGCCACTTTCTATATTTTTATAGATTCGGAAGCGTAAGGAGGGGACAACCATGGTCTCAAAATCATGGCAAATGGGAGACCTTGAATTTTCAGCAGAGCAAAGCAAGGCCAATAGCCCTACCAACACATAGTAGGCATGTGGAAGAGCTTGAAGATGAACTGAGTATATGGGAAAATAGCCTCTGTTTTGATGCACGTGAGGAGCAAGAGTTTCAAGATCGAGGTGAAGGCAATGACAAGCTTTCAATTCAACAAGGAGATGGAGATCAACATGAAGTAAATGTCACAAGAGGGGCAAAAAATGAAGACATTCTGTAGCAGGCTCTTTTTTAACCAATCTTTATTTAATTTAAATCTTAATATTTTTGCAAACTATAATTTTTTTGTCTAGCGGTCTAGTGTGAAAAGGCCAAACTTTAAATTTTAACTATAAATAGCCAAAGGTGCCTTCTTTCTCATTTTCATGCGATAGAAACCAAGCACGAGCTCACACTATCTCTTTGCATTCACATGGTGGCTACCCACTTTGACAACTTCTGTGAGTTCCTCTCCACCACCCCATGGGCGGGTAAGAGCGAGCTCTTTGTCATGTTATCTCGTGAAGTCGACTTTGAAAAGTTGCTCGCCCTTGCGTCCCAACATTATGAGATGCAGATTGCATACATGGAGCAATACTTGGCTCCTACTCCATCTCCTTTCCCCATTGCCCCAATGATCGATGGGTGCCTGTTGAACTGCTTTAGTACATTCAACAATATGCCCGCCCCTACATCCACCAGTGCCTTGAATGCTTCATCGACATCTGCATCCCCGCAGGAGCTTACTGTACCTTCAATAAGCAGGAGGTGAAGAGGTTGGGGAAGGGCAATTTAGGAACTAGGTTTCACCACTTTTGCGTTCCTCATCAGCGAGATCAGGATTCAAATGAGGAGGTAGAGAGGCCTGCATTGCCGTTGGCAGGGTATTTGAGGGATGACAAGGAAGTGAAGGCAGTAGGAAACGAGTGCTAGTGGGGAAGAGCAGCTTGCATCAGAGCACTTTCCTGGTTAAAGGGTCTCTTGGCAGATTTATGTGAGCCTATTGATGGCAAAGTTGTCATTCATTGTGACAACATGAGCAGTATACAGTTGGCCAAGAATCCAGTGTTTCATGCGAGGACCAAACACATAGAGGTCCATTATCACTTTGTCAGAGAAAAGGCACTGGGGGATGGTACAGTTGATCTTCAGTATGATGAGCAGGTGGCTGATATCTTCACAAAGCCACTTAGCAATGAGAAGTTTGAGTACTTCCGAACTATGTTGGGAGTACATGGGAGGAGCTTGAGGGGGAGTGTTGAGAGTCTTGATATCCCAAGCTCATCTACATCTTCATCAGCACTACATCATGAGCTTGAGAGGGGCTGTTGAGATTCAAGCTCGATGTCAATGTGAGCTAGCTATGCTATGTGCTGGCAGATTAGGTAGGAACATGTGTGAGACATAAATGATCGCGTGTCCAGCTGGTCATAGTGTGTGGACATTAGCTAGGGTTAGTAGTGTGTGGACACAACTCATAGTGTGTTGTGTGTATTATGGATTATGGCATTATGCTTTGTGTGAGTGTGGAGATGGCTTCCCTCTATGGTTAGGGTTTGTAATATACATTAGGGTTTGCTCTTGTGTGTGTGTCTCCTCTCCCTCTACCGTTCTTTCAACAATTTACACATTATTGTGATGCACATTTGTACACTTAAATTGTATCTATGATATTGTTTTTTGGGTTTGTTGTAACCATTTAGATAATTGAATTAACAATAGAGAGAGACGGAGCAAGATGGATAGAGATGGACAGGGAGAGAGAGTGTGAGTGAAAGAGAGAAAGTTTGAGTGAGAGGCAGACTGTGTTGTTATCTTGTAAGCCATAAAAGTCACATGTATAGACATTTGATATTTTTATATGCTTTCAAAAGTTATTTTTATATTAAATTTTTGAGACCTTATAAATATAATAGAGATTTTTGTTGAGATATTCAAGCTCGATGTGAGTGTGAGCCAGCTATGCTATGTGCTGGCAGATTAGGTAGGAACATGTGTGAGACATAAATGACCGCGTGTCCAGCTGGTCATAGTGTGTGGACATTAGCTAGGGTTAGTAGAGTGTGGACACAACTCATTGTGTGTTGTGTGGATTATGGATTAGTGCATTATGCTTTGTGTGAGAGTGGACATGGCTTCCCTCTATGGTTAGGGTTTGGAATAGACATTAGGGTTTGCTCCTGTGTGTGTGTCTCCTCCTCCTCTACCGTTCTTTCAACATGGTATCAGAGCCTTGTGCTGTTTATTAGGGTTTATGAGTGAGTGAGTGAAGAGGGAAGAAGAAGCTGTGAAAAAGAAGCTGTGAAGCTGCCATTGGAGCTGTGAAGCTTGGAGCACACCGAATCTTATCAGATCTGAGAGCTTGGCCTACCGGGTAAGGTCTTCTAAACATCCTTGAGCGGATTGCAGGTGAAACAGGCAAAAGCAAAGCATTTTAGAGCAAATCAAAGCAAGGCAAAATTCTGGTTTTTGAAGCTTTCCATTAAAGCTTGGGGAACATTGATGTATGGTGAAAATACAAGTGATTCTGGCAAAAGACATATGCATTTGTCAAAGAGGGATGTATTAGCAACCCATGTGCAAGCCTTGAACAAAGTTTGGAGCAATTTGGATGTATTTAATTGAGTGGAAAACTCTGGTTTTTGAGCTCACACAAAACAGAGAAAAGCAAGCCCAAAATTGAATCATTTGGAGCATGTATTTGGCAAAAATTCAATCATTGGTGGATTACATACCTACCTAGGAGTGTTAGGGACTATTACCCATCATCAATTAACTCTAGAACCACTCCAAAACCCCTGATTTGCAGGCGGCGCAGCCCATACAGAGGAAACAGGGCAGAAAACTGGTTTTTTCACTACGAGGAGGTCGATTTCTTACTTGGTGCTTGATATCTTCCACAATCTTCTTAGCAGTTGGATGCTTTACATCTTGGAGAAGAGGGCTATGTGATTTGTTTGGTCAATGATGCTTAATTGAGCTGGGAATGAGCTGATTAAAACAGGCTGTCCACTGGTTGCAGAGAAACAGAGCATTTTAATTGAGCAATTAATCTTTGGTGTTTTACAATTGGACAAATTCCTCTTACATGGAGTTGATGGACACTATTGCTAAGCCAATGAATGCCTGGTTGCTCAATTTGGTGAAATATTGAAGGAATTAGAGCCAAATCATTACTGGTTTTTCTGGTTTTTTCAAAAACAGAGAAAGGGGTTTTCAAAAATTGATAATTACACATGTCAAATGGAGTTGATACTCAACATTGAGGTTCATTAGGTGTCAATGCAAGTTGCCCATACTTGATTGCACCATTACATTGCGATCTGGAGCCTTGGAAGGCGTGTCAGTTCAGGGTATCCCGCACTGCGTGAGTCAGTTCATCTTGGATCATTACAGGTTGATTTTCTACATCAAATTTGGAGTTTGTTGGCTATCTTGGAGTATCTGGAACATTAATTGGAGTGTGGTTGAGCTGAGGAAGGCTCATTTACAGATTTGACGTGTGCGGAAGGTGTACGCATTGAGCAACATGTCGGATAATCCAGTTCAGATTGTTGGTGAAAAGCTGGATAGGAAGAACTTCCAGGCATGGAAGTACAGGATAAAGAGTTTCTTGAAAGGGAAAGGATTTTGGAATCTCATTACAGGTGCTGAGCCAGAGCCTGAGCTACCTCGGCAACCTACACAGCAGCAGCTTATTGCTCATAAGCAGTGGTCAGAGAGAGCATTCAAAGTGCTGCATTATTTGTCTATATGCATTTCTGATGCTATGCTCATACACATTCAGGATGCTGAGAATCCCAAAGATGCATGGGATACTTTGGTCAAGATGTTTGATACAGATACGAGTGCTCGCAAGTCTCAATTGCGACAGCAGATACACAATGTGAAAAGGAATAAAAGGAGCATACATGATTATGTGCAAGAAATCAAGAAGTTTGCAGATGCATTGGCCACAATAAATGCCCCCATGCCTGATGATGATTTGGTGGATATTACCTTGCGTGGTCTTGGCAAGGAATACAAATCTTTTGATACATCTATCTCAGTGAGGAGTACAGGTTTACCCGACTTCGATGAGTTGGTTTCACTCTTATTGGTTGAGGAAATCAAGCTCAGTGATTCATTTCTGGATGCATCTACTAGCCATGATGATGGCAGAAATCAGGCATTTTACTCGCAGAGAGGTTTTAGAGGCAGGGGGAGATTCGCATCACGTGGACGTGGTGGTAATGGTCGTGGATGGCAAGATAGACCTCCACAACAGAATTTTCAGCCTTCTTATGGTGCTCGAGGTGGTCGTGGTTATGCACCTCAAAGAGGTCGTGGTAACCCCCGTGGTCGAGGACGTTGGCAAGGCCAACAAAATTCTATGCAAGATGTGGAATGCCATTATTGTGGCAAATATGGTCATATGGCGAGAGATTGCTTTCGCAAACAGAATGATTTGAGAGGGGGAAGAGCACAACGTGGTGGTCATTATGGTGGAAACTATGCACAACATGGTGGCAACTATGCATCAAGTAGCAATGATGGAATTGCAAATCATTTGTTTGCCATGAAGCATGTTGTGGATTCTATGACAACAAATGCTGAGAATGATGATACATGGTACATGGACTCAAGAGCATCAAATCATATGACATGCCATGGAGAATGGTTTGAGCACATGAAGCCCATGGATGTGAAGGGCTATGTGGAAACAGGTGATGATACTCAGCATGTCATTACACATGTTGGTAGTGTACCTTTGGTCATGCATAATGGTCAGACAAAGTCTATGTCAGATGTGCTGTATGTGCCTTCGATCACTAAAAGCTTGGCCTCAGTTGGTCAAATGGTGGAACAGGGATTACAGGTTCGCTTCAATGAGCATGGATGCTTCGTTGAAGATTTCAAACATGGATGTAGAGTGATTGCTAAAGGCAAGAAAGAAGGAAGACTGTTTAAGCTGGATGCTGGAATTCCTGAGCTAAAATCAGCCATGTTCTCAAAGAGCAGGAATGTGGTACAGGATATTGATATGTGGCACAAGAGGATTGGCCATGTAAATATACAGAGATTAAAGAACATGCAAACAAGAGGCATTGTCAATGGTTTGCCTAGGTTCAAATATGATGGACATATGCATGTTTGTGAAGCCTGTCAGTTTGGTAAGCAGGCAAGATTGAGATTTCCTAGAGAAGGAAATATGAGTAACAGGCCACTTGAGATAGTACACAGTGATGTATGGGGTCCTGCACAAAACCCATCTATCAAAGGCAGCTTATACTATGTTACATTCATTGATGACTTTAGCAGGATGACATGGATATATTTTCTCAGGGAGAAGAGTGAAGTATTGGAAAAATTCATGGATTTCAAAGCTTTTGCAGAAAAGCAGTATGGCTGTTTGGAAAAATTCATGGATTTCAAAGCTTTTGCAGAAAAGCAGTATGGCTGTTGGATTAAATGTCTGAGGACAGATGGAGGTGGTGAATACACCTCAAAAGCCTTTGAGCATTTCTTGAGGAAGCATGGTATAAGAAGACAGTTGACATGCAGGTATACACCTCAGCAGAATGGTGTGGCTGAGAGGAAGAATAGAGTTATATGTGAAGTGGCAAGGGCAATGCTTAATGAAAAGAGCATGCCAGATTACTATTGGGCAGAAGCATGTGCTACTGCAGTATACATATTGAACAAAACACCTACAGCAGCCATTCATGGAAGCACGCCAGAGATGCGGCTCACAGGTTACAGGCCAGACATTGGGCATCTTAAAGTGTTTGGATGCATAGCTTATGTGCATGTGCCTGATGAAAGAAGAAGGAAGTTGGATCCTAAGGCAGAGAAATGTATATTTGTTGGATATGCACAGGATCGAAAAGCCTACAAGTGTTATAATCCACAAACTAGACAAGTGGTCATCTCACGTGATGTGGTGTTTGATGAGCTTGCTAGTTGGTATAAGGCAAAAGATGAAGGTGTTATTGAGTCACTGGAAGCAGATGTGCCTGTGAACTTGCCATCACAAGCAAGTTCTAGTTCTACTACTATGTCTGGGCCAGCAGCAGAAGCTGAGAGTAGCAGTGTACGTCCATGGTCAGGACGTTTGAGGCATGAAAGTGTAAGCACTGGGAGTAGTGCTATGGACAAAGGCAAAAAGAAAGTCGAAGGAATTGGAATCACAGGATATGAGTCATCCAGTTCTGAAAGTTTGGATGAGGAGCTTGGCATACCTGTTTTACGCACACCTGGTGCTAGACAGGACAGATATGTGCCACCACATGCTAGAGTCACAGGTGTACAGAGTGACCCGCATGCATTGCGGAGATCCCAGAGGGTCAGATATCCTGTTGACAGGTTGACATACAGAGATTTCGCTATGCACTATGCATACATGACATCTATGGTGAAGCATGTGGAACCTACATGCTATACAGAGGCTATTGGAGAGCATGTATGGGAAAAAGCAATGGATGTAGAGATGGACGCATTGGTCCATAATGATACATGGGACTTGGTTGCACTACCAAAGGACAAGAATGTGATTGGATGTAAATGGGTTTACAAAGTGAAGTGCAAATCTGATGGTTCTATTGAAAGACATAAGGCAAGATTGGTAGCAAAGGGTTATGCACAGACCCATGGATTGGATTATGATGAGACGTTTAGCCCAGTGGCTAAGATGGGCACAGTGAGAGCAGTCATTGCTATGGCTGCAGCTAATGGCTGGGAAATGCATCAGATGGATGTCAAGAATGCATTTCTGAATGGAGATCTACAAGAGGAAGTATACATGGCACAGCCAGAAGGGTATGTACACCCTAGATATCCTACTCACGTATGCAGGTTGAAAAAGGCATTATATGGTCTGAAGCAAGCACCACGTGCTTGGAGTGATAAGATGAGCAGATATCTTATCTCACTTGGTTTTCAGATTTCTATAGCAGATTCTTCACTGTATGTGAAGAAGACACAGCATGGGATTGTTTTACTAGTCATCTATGTGGATGACTTGATTATTACAGGTGATCATAGTGCAGATGTGATGCATGTCAAGAAAGCTTTGAGTGGGCAATTTGACATGAAAGATCTTGGTGAGTTGAGATACTTCCTTGGCATTGAAGTGGTGAAAGATCATGCAGGTACTTGGTTAGTACAGCGCCAATATGCCTTGGATATGTTGGCAAAGTATGGCATGACAGGGTGTAAGCCTATGAGTACACCATTGGAGCAAAATGTGAAGTTGCGGGCTGATTATGGCGAGGAATTGGATGATCCTTCCATGTACAGGAAGATGGTTGGTAGTCTCATATATATGACTATCACACGCCCAGATTTGAGTTATGCAGTGGGGCTAGTCAGCCAGTTTATGCAGAGTCCCAGGAAACCACATTTGGATGCAGTGAGACGCATCATGAGATATGTGAAAACCACAGCACATTATGGTTTATTCTATGAGAGTGGTAAAAGCTTGGACATACATGGCTACACAGATGCTGATTGGGCAGGTAGCGCATATGACAGGAGGTCTACTAGTGGATATGCTTTTACATTTGGCAGTGCTGTGGTGAGTTGGAGTAGCAAAAAGCAACCTACAGTTGCTTTATCCAGTATAGAGGCTGAGTACAGAGGTGCAGCCATTGCTACTTGTGAGGCTATATGGTTAAAGAGTCTCTTGGCAGATTTATGTGAGCCTCTTGATGGGAAAGTTGTCATACATTGTGACAACATGAGCAGTATGCAGTTGGCAAAGAATCCAGTATTTCATGCGAGGACCAAACACATAGAGGTCCATTATCACTTTGTCAGAGAAAAGGTGCTGGATGGTACAGTTCTTCACTATGTGAAGACTGATGAGCAGGTGGCTGATATCTTCATGAAGCCACTTAGTAGGGAGAAGTTTGAGTACTTCCGGACTATGTTGGGAGTACATGGGATGAGCTTGAGGGGGAGTGTTGAGAGTGTTGATATCCCAAGCTCATCTACATCTTCATCGGCAGTACATCATGAGCTTGAGAGGGGCTGTTGAGATATTCAAGCTCGATGTGAGTGTGAGCCAGCTATGCTATGTGCTGGCAGATTAGGTAGGAACATGTGTGAGACATAAATGACCGCGTGTCCAGCTGGTCATAGTGTGTGGACATTAGCTAGGGTTAGTAGAGTGTGGACACAACTCATTGTGTGTTGTGTGGATTATGGATTAGTGCATTATGCTTTGTGTGAGAGTGGACATGGCTTCCCTCTATGGTTAGGGTTTGGAATAGACATTAGGGTTTGCTCCTGTGTGTGTGTCTCCTCCTCCTCTACCGTTCTTTCAACAATTTTCATGTTCCACTACTCTTATTCAAGGGATACATCCTACCCCACCCACCCCTTATTCATAGGCTCAGCATAAACTCTATTATCATGGGTTTATCCACCAATCCCTCTAATAATATGACATTTTCAATCATCTTAAGTAAAGCCCTTATTCATAGGCTCGGCATAAACTCTATTATCATGGGTTTATCCACCAATCCCTCTAATAATATGACATTTACAATCATCTTAAGTAAAGCCCTTACATCTTTCATGCACCTCAAAGAAAAAGATCCAAGATCAAATGCCCTTATGGAAGCATTGATAAAGTCTGAAGTACAGGAGCTCTATAAGACCTTGTAAATAAGAACATGCTAGGGGTGATAGCAAAAATAGCAATTAGGATGTGGAAAGACTTTGGCATAACTAAAGAGGCAAAAAAGGCTTCTCTTCTAGGAGAAGTTGCCACCTTCATTGCAAATTTAGGGTAGTTGGAGACCAAGATGATAGTTGAGGTCCCACCTCCTTTCATGTATTGTTGCTTGTGTTCACATCTCATAGGTGTTTGTCATAATATGCTACAGTATTGTAAATTTTTTTGGGAATATAATGGAAGTTTCATCTCTCTATGGTGTCTTTGTAAACAATAGTGTGGCCCATGGAAGTTTCATCTCTCTATGGCGTCTTTGTAAACAACAGTGTGGCGACCCATGGAATTAAACAACATTGTGTACATACATGCTTTCATGTATTGTAGGTGTTTTTCATAAAATGTTGTAGTCTTATAATTTTTCTTTGGAATATAATGGAAGTTTCATCTCTCTATGGTGTCTTTGTAAACAACAGTGTGGCCCATGGAAGTAAACAACATTGTGTACACACATGCTTTCATGTATTGTAGGTGTTTGTCATAAAATGTTGTAGTCTTATAGTTTTTCTTTGGAATATAATGGAAGTTTCATCTCTCTATGGTGTCTTTGTAAACAACAGTGTGGCCCATGGACGTAAACAACATTGTGTACACACATGCTTTCATGTATTGTAGGTGTTTGTCATAAAATGTTGTAGTCTTATAATTTTTCTTTGGAATATAGTGGAAGTTTCATCTCTCTATGGTGTCTTTGTAAAAAAGTAGCAATGATAGTGGCCCATGGTGTCTTAAGCTCAACATCCCATCGGTCGTGGTCATAATATGCAGAAGTCTTGGAATATATTGTACAATATTGAAGTTTCATCATTGTCTGCCCCACTGTGTTTTTTAAAAAACATGCTATGAAATCGGGGAGAGAGAGAGAGAGAGAGAGAGAGAGAGAGAGAGAAGAGAGGAAGAGAGCAAAATCGTAGAGAGAGAAATATTAGAGAGATAGAAAGAGTAGAGGGAGAAAGCGCTCGCCTTAAAACACTACAAGAATGGTCTATACATAGCGACCCTCATATAAATATGAAGAAAATAGCGGGGGTCACTTTCGTGGATGCTTATTCGACCTTTAAAATGCAGTTGTATATGCCACCGTAGTAGCGACCATAGCAAACTGGAAATGAGTGGTATAAGCATCGAAATTGCGATGCATAACCCACCTTTTTTTGGGTCGTTTATGCATCTCAAATCTTTAAAAAAACTAAAACGTGTATTCAATTTCCTTTCGCCCGTTTCCCGCGCACTGTGGTGGCAGCTTCAAACATTCGCTTCCTCTCACAATCCCAAGCTCACGGTGGCCAGCACAGGTAACGTGTGTGTTTTTTGGTGGTAAAGGAGGACTAGGCTATTAAGAAGGTTGTGTCGGAGCTTCACAAAAACCCTAATGAGAGAGCGTTGATTACTGTTGGGGTTTGATACGCGTGTGAAGGGTTGGTGAGCCAAATTTGCTTTGGTTAAGAGAGTTTGAGAGGGAGTGGAGTGGTTGGTCCAGAGAGAGAAGGAGAGGTGGGGTCAGGTGAGAGGGGGAGGGACTAGAGTGGTCAGCCTAGAGAGAGCCTTGAGGGGTGGTCGGAGAGGGTGGGGTTGGGTGAGAGGGAGAGGGAGAGAGTGGGGCCATGGGGAGTGAGTTTGTGAATGACGAGAGGGGGTGGGTTTGTGCTAGAGAGAGGGGAGGGGGTCAGGTGAGAGGGTGGGTGGTTGGTGAGGGGGCGTGGGATGGTGAGTGCACGAGAGAGGGGGGGTGAGAGGGTGAGGGTGGGGAGTGGGGGGTTGGTGCGGAGTGACACAAGGGGGGGATGCCCACAAATAGAGATGATAGGAGGTGAGATGAAGCTGCGATGGCAGGTGAGAGGGGGAGTGGTGGGGGGCGGTCAGGTGAGAGAGCGGGGGGTCAAGCTGGGCACTAGGGGGGGCTACACATGAGAGAGGAGAGGGGGGCGATGGGTGAGTGGGAGAGGGGAGTGGCCGCGAAGGAGAGGGGGAAGGGGGGGTCGAAGAAGAGGGAGAAAGAGGGGGTCAAAGGAGGGGGGGCTAAGCATGGAGAGAGGGGGTCAAAGGAGGGGGGGCTAAGCACGGAGAGAGGGGGAGGGGGGGAGAGGGTGGTTGGGTGAGAGGAGGGGGGGTGCGTGTATGGTGAGTGGGTGAGGGGGTGAGTGATGATTGGGGATTGGTTGGTGGTAAAGGGGGGGATGTGTTTGTGGTCGGTGAGGTGGGGGGGGAGGGACGATGGGGGAGAGAGAGGAGGGGGAGTGCGTGTATGGTGAGTGGGTGAGGGGGTGAGTGATGATTGGGGATTGGTTGGTGGTAAAGGGGGGGATGTGTTTGTGGTCGGTGAGGTGGGGGGGAGGGACGATGGGGGAGAGAGATAAGGGGGGGTGGTGTGTGTGGGCTTTGTGAGGTGAGGGGGTGAGTGACGGTGGGCGAGAGAGATAAGGGGGGCCGTGTGTGGTCAGTGGTGGAAGAGATGAGAGAGGAGTGTGTATGAGAGAGAGGCAAAGGAGGACTAGGCTATTAAGAAGGTTGTGCCAGAGCTTCAGGTAACATGTGTGTTTTTTTGGTTTGGAGGAGAAGGATCACAGAGGAGTCGAAGGTTACCAGGTATACCACCTAGCAACAGTTTAGCAGTGGGGAATGTCAAGATGATAATGACAAGAAATATGTGTTGGCAATCCTCGTGCAAGAGTTCAGCGTTGGTTGGGACGAG
The DNA here is from genome assembly GCF_041138505.1 of Cibotium barometz. Taxonomy (NCBI): domain Eukaryota; kingdom Viridiplantae; phylum Streptophyta; class Polypodiopsida; order Cyatheales; family Cibotiaceae; genus Cibotium; species Cibotium barometz. The sequence continues at coordinate 34,784,886 of NC_141083.1, forward strand.
ACCGCTGTATTTCATGAGATGCAAACGCTTCTAAAGCATCGACGGAACAATGCACGGTACAATTATTTGCTTTGCTATGTTATTCAAGTCTACTTCTTTCTTTGAGTAATATGGTTGAAATATTGTTAAATTAAATAAAGAAAGTTTGGAACGTCAAACACCTGAAATGTTCTCTAGAAAGTTCACATACTCTCACACACACACAAATCAGCCCACCAATTCTTCTTTTTGTGCATAACTCTTCCTCGCCATCTGAGGAAAAGGGTAGCTTTACTGGTCAAAAAGGCCAGCTTCTTCTGGCAGAAGCGAGTTCTTTCTGGCATAAAGCAGGTATAAAGAGTATGAGCAGTTTTATACCCTCTCTCCCCTACTTGTCTCGGAAACCTCTCAAGTCAAGCCTTGCTAACTAGATGCTTGCACACCTAGCTTTGCTGGTTAAGGATTAGTATTCTCTTATCCACGCTTGAGTAGGAAAGAGAATGAGCCGTAGCCCAGGAGCTGTCCTTACTTAAGCTGACTACTCCTAATCATACCACTGTACTGCACTTATGCTCATACAGAGCTTACAGTAACTTCAAGACAACCTCTCTCTAAGTAAGTTTAGGAGCTTGTGGTGTCTAGCTTTAATGCTTTTGGTAATTGTCATTAATGTATGTATTAAAGTTAATTAATATAGGTTGGTGACAACCAGACTAAACCTCTGTATGTGCGCAACTTAACCAACCTCGGTCCTCTTTGTGTGCAGCTTGTGTACCCTTTTATACAGCCCCAGGGCCATACTTTGAAGCTATTATTAACTTCTTTATAAAAGCTGGCCAGCTTAGCGCAAAAAGCACTAGCCCAAAATAACGACTAAACACAGAAAGTGCTGGCCCAGAAAAAGCGTGCATGCTCAGCTTTAAAAGAAGTCATTGCTAATTTGCCACCTCAGCTCTTGATGCCACATCAGCATCGTCAGTTACATCATCATCCACGTCAGCTGCTCATTGCGCATTAGCTTCACGATCAGCTCTTTTCACAACACTTTTGCCTGTAAGACAAAACACACACACGCATAGTACATGGACTCATGACTATAGAACACGAGCCTAAGGGGAATCGAGCCCCAAGGTGGTAGCATAAGGCCACTCTAAGACCAAGAGGCTCCCCCTACCACCCCACCCTATAGTTAGTATCATGTACAATCAAAACAAGCGATGAAAAAAAAGGATATCGAGATAGAAACACATTACCATTTTCTTTTGAATTGATGAGCCAAGCTGTTTAATCAACAATTGGAAACTATGCCTCGCCAAAGATATCAATCTCTAAGAACACCTCGTTTAATCAACAATTGGAAACTATGCCTCGCCAAAGATATCAATCTCTAAGAACACCTCGTCGTTTGTCAACCATAGCCTCTTGAAGTTCCATCTCTGTTAGGCATATGCCGAGTCCATCAGGGAGTGGAGCATTGTTCGAGGTGGATTCTAAGATTTGCTCAATGTCAGCCTCTAGTAGATCTTCTCCTAGATCATCCGATAAATCTTTACCCAGATCATCCCCTTCATCATCCGTTGGAGGGTGGTGTGACATTTGTTTGTGAAATCAAATTTTCTTCTCTAATGCGAAGAATTGTATCTCCTTGCCCATGTGATATAGAGGTCATTGTTGTGTCTAGTGTATTGTCGGGCTCTGTAGAGGTCATTGTTGTGTGTGGTGTATTTTCACGCTCAGTAGAAAAGGTGGTATCAAACAATCTTCGGCTTCTAGGGTTCACATGAACAATTTGCCACCATGGATTGCCAGTTGGATTTTTGTAAAAGAAAGCTTGTTGTGCATGCATCGGGAAGAGATAGGGCTCTTTGGTTGCTCGTAGGAGCTTCGATGAGTCAACGGACCAGAAGCCACTTTGTTCGCACCTCAAGGTGGCCCTTTTTCCTTTGTACTCCGCTCGAAACCAACGCACCTTCAAAATTACCTGCAATATTATAATGTATATAAACTTGTTACTCAAAGATGCTGAATATTTCAATCATTTGGTTTGCATAATATTTTGAAACGAATCATGCGTACCTGTTTCATAACACGATAGTTAATTTCGTATATGCCCTCCAGATCCCCTACGTAACCGAGCTCATCCTCAATCAAATTTGTGTCACAAGCACTTGCACAAGAGAGTTGATGAAAGGACACAACGATGCAAGAGTCCTGAGTAACACGAAGATCATCAATCCTCTTGACGCGGAGATGCTGACCACACACCCACATGTTGCTGTGAGCTCGGACCTAAAACCACATGGGAACCACATGAACATGTATGGTTAGAATCCAAAAAAACATGTAGTATTATTCAAATTAAAATATAACATTGGAGTAACTTACCATGGTGTCGCATCCTAGGCTAAGCTCAAACTCTTCTCGTGAGATTTCAAACCCCTGCCCTCACGTCTCTCTGATATGTGTATTCAACCATTCTAGGCTCATCGTTGGAGGTGCACTTCGACCCTTTTTGGATGCCCTACTTCTCCGGTTTCTCTCTTTGCATTCTTTGTCATGCTTGTCAATCCATTTTTGCATGCAATCTGAGTTATACACCACAAAAGTACTAAGCACTTCCCTCTCCTCAGCACTTATCTTTAGTGGGACCCCTTGCCCACATAACATCTCTGTGGTTTCGTTGTCTGATTGTTCTTCTCTCCAGAGCCAGGAGGAGCTTCGTTATCCACATGTTCTTCTCTCCAACCAGGAGGAGCTTCGTTATCCACATGTTGCAAGTACTCGGATAGATAATACATGCACTCATGAAGAAACCATCCCTCTGCCATGGATCCCTTGGGTCTTGCTCGCTGGCGCACAAATCCTTTCAATACCCCCATGTACCTTTCAACCCAGAAATCCATCGTGTACTCACGGTCCCAGCAATCTCAATCTCTTCAACGAGATGGATCATAACATGGACTTCAATGTCAAAAAAGGAGGTAGGTAACTCCTTATCCATCAGACAAAGGAGCTCAATACACTCTAGCTTTCGTTGCGGGATATCACGTGAGTCGATCTCTTTGGATGTAATCCATCTATAAAGAGAAACAATGTGATTAGCATAAGATTTTTGTGACAAAGAAGTAAGAAAAATATGATGTTCCACTGTCAATACCTTGTCAATGATCCCAATCGATATATAACATCCCTAATACCCTCAGTCAAACAACCGTCGATAACAAGTGGCAAGACGTGCTGCACACATATTAGCTCTAGTGTTAATAAATGATAATGTAGTGGCACCTTCATTAGAAATTGATGATACATGCTAGAGAGGCACCATACCTTAATGAAGTTATGCCAGTCGTGTGTCTTTAGACCCGAAAGAGAGTTATCATCCATGGTAAACATGTTTTGCAATGAAGCACCATAGCCCATAGGAGTACGTATGCATCGTATCCACTCATTGATGACGCTTATCTCTTGCTTTGTGAGTACCCATGGTGCCTGTGAATAAGTAATATTTCCTGTCTCCTCATTGATTATAGGCCATAGTGATCGTTTGCAGTTGCAAATCTTTAGGTCTACCCTTGCAGCCTCTGTATCCTTGAAGCCCACAAGATGATTCCAAAGCGAGTGTGCAACATTTTTAAATATGTGCATGGGATCAAGCAAATGAGTTATTTTTAGATCTTTCCAATACTCCAATGTATACCATATGGAGGAATTCTGTGCCATTGATTTCTTGCACCATCATAATGTCTTGGCACCTCCTCGACTTGGATAACTTGAGTAACTTTTTCCAACAATGAACGTAGAAGAGAAGGTTCCTCCTTCTTACGAAGAACAAAAAGTATACTCTCTAAAGCAATACATTCATCTTCAGAGATATTGTGCTTTGAACATAGAAGAGAAGGTTCCTTCTTCTTACGAAGAACTAAAAGTATACTCTCTAAAGCAATACATTCATCTTCAGAGATATTGTGCTTTGAACCTTTTGGATTGCTTGTGCCTTCACCTGGTTGCAAAACAGTTTTGCTCAGCCATTTAAGTCACTCTCAGAGGAGGAGCTCGAGATATGAACATGGGTGTTTTGTGTCCCTAATTCTTTATCCACTGAAGTCTCCAAATGTCGAACATCCTGGGCAATGTCATTAGCACTAGAATTAAGACTATTAGCAGCATAGAGAGGACTACATTGTAGCATATATGTTTTACTTCGAGTAATATCTACGAGGTAGTTTTTATTTCCCTCCATATCATAATGAGCGATGATTTTCTGTAGGCTTCCATTGGTCCTAGTAGCTTTCACTCCAGAAAGGGCATGTGATGAAGGCAGAAACCCTTGTAGATATCCATGACTGACAAGCGTGGTCTGGAGGAGAAGTATTAAAGTTCGAGATTTTTTGCTGCAACCACCATCAAGCTCCAAAGGTGACAGTGTGCTCCATAAGGAAGGCAATACTACGAAGATGCAGAAAGGACAGGAGAGACGAAAATGTGAAATGAAAATATAAAAACAAAGGAACAGGTGGAGCAATCACGATTGAGAATGAAGGCGGTTGAAATGATAAAACAAGGTGGAGCAATCACGATTAAGAATGGTCTCACGATAAAAAAAAAATTATAAAAAATATACAAATATATATGTATCTACAAATATATATAAAAATATACAAATATATACATTTATTGGTTCTAAGTATTATTTTTATAAAAGGCTAGTCTCTTTGTAAATACACACACACACACATGTCTATATTTATATGTTATATTGTATATATTTTAGGCTAAGAATCTATTAGGATATATATATTTTTGTGTGTGTGTGTGTGTGTGTGTGTAACCTAATAAATACCTAGACTAATATATATATATATACATCAATATATATATATATACATATATACATAGCCTAAACTATATTCTCTCTCTCTTTTGAGCCTAAATGTTTAAAAAAGGTTTTAAAAGAGCATGAGTTTTCTCTTTGTTGTACATCACATATTCTCTCTCTCTCTCTCTCTCTCTCTCTCTCTCTCTCTCTCTCTCTCTCTCTCACACACACACACACACACACACAATTTCAATAACATAAATAATAGAAAAGTTACCATTGAAAAATGTGTGTGCGTATGTGTGTGTGTGTGTGTGTGTGTGTGTGTGTGTAAATAAAATACATGTAGCTTAATACATTTTTAGCCATACATATGTGTGTGTATGTATGTATCTATATTTAGGCTATATATATTTTAGGCCACACACACACATATATGGTACACATATTTTAGGGTACATGTATTTCATTTCATTTTTGTATTTTGCTGTGAAGAAAAAGAGGTGGTGTGGATACTCTCAAGTCAGCAGGCGAACACATCTGTGAAAAGAGATACTGTTCTCTCTGCTGTTCTTTTTCTGTTAAATTTAGAGCCGACGGCTATGTGGAGGTGGCGACGGTGGAGAAGATGGCCCGGGCGCTGCAGAGGTGAGGGTGTCGACAAAAATGGAGGTGGAGGGCAGCGGCCATGGTGAGGGAGAGGGCGAGGTGAAGGTGGAGGTAGAGGTGGAGGAGGGGCCTAAACCGGTCATGATCTCCTCCCTTTCCCCCGTTGCTCTGGCCACTCCATGCTCCCGGCTCTACCGGGAGCCTGGAGTGGCCGGAGCAACGGGGGCAAGGGAGGCATGGAGGTGGCAATTTGAGAGCCCGCGGCAGCACTGGTGGATGCGGAGATGGAGGTGGAGGGCGAGGTGGATGGAGATGGCGCTGGAGGCAGAGGAGGCAGTGGCGTTGGAGGTGGAGATGGTGCTGTAGATGTGAGGGTGTCAACAGAAATGGAGGTGGAGGGCGGCGGCGATGGTGAGGGAGAGGGCGAGGTGAAGGTGGAGGTGGAGGAGGAGCCTAAACTGGTCATGATCTCCCCCCTTGCCCCTGTTGCTCCGGCCACTCTAGGCTCTCAGCAGAGCTGGGGGATGGTCTGCGCAGACCATCCCCCAACTCTGTCGGGAGCCTAGAGTGGCTAGAGCAACGGGGGCAAGGGGGGAGAAGTGCAGTGGAGATGAGGCATGGAGGTGGCAATCTGAGGGCCCGCGGCGGCGTTGGGAGGCAGAGGCAGTGGCATTGGAGGTGGAGATGGAGGTGGAGGGCGAGGTCCAAGTGATCATGATCTCCCTCCTTGCCCCCCGTTGCTCCGGCCACTCCAGGCACCCGACAGAGCCGAGGGATGGTCTGCGCTAGCACCGCAGACCATCCCCCAGCTCTGCCGGGTGCCTGGAGTGGCCGGAGCAATGGGGGGCAAGGAGGGAGATGGAGGAGTGTGTGTGTGTGTGTGTGTGTGTGTGTGTGTGTGTGTGTGTGTGTGTGTGTGAGAGAGAGAGAGAGAGAGAGAGAGAGAGATTATAAGATTACTAAATTAGAAACACTCAACATAGATAAAGATAGGCTTTACATGTGCAACATACTAAAAGGAGTATCCATCATGAACATGAGAGCCATTAGTGTCTTACCTTGGTAATTGGTTGGGGTTTCTGAAACATGGAAAATTACTGACTTTAATCCTGATGCTCAATGGCTACATGAATCTTGCCTCTTTCTTCTTCAAAATCTTGGTGTAAGCAGTGTTGGAATTACCCACACACACACACACACACACATACATGTATATAGATATACATATATTTAATTAATTAATTACATATGTATGTAATTAATTAATTAAATATATGTATATCTATATACATGTATGTGTGTGTGTGTGTGTGTGTATACATACACACATGCATGTAGTGTGTGTGTGTAGTGTGTGTACATACATACATGTATGTATGTATGTGCCTCTTGTCCTAGCCCTTTCTTGGCCTCTAGGATCTCTGTTAGCTGCCTTTGTAGGTTTTCCACTTGATTGGCTTATGCTCTCTTCAAGATTGTGCAGTTCTTCCTATAGTGGTTCTTGCTAGCTCCTCAATTCTTCTAGGACTTTGTGCTCTAAGAACATGCATCTTTTTTTCCTTATGATTGTAGTTTGGACATTTATTTGGGGACATTTGTCATGCATTTATTCAAGTAATCTAATACTCCCTACATCCAGTCCAATTCTATGATTTCCAAAAAACTAGATGGGCGTGGCACTATTGGGGCTGGTTTGGGCATGGTGGATCTAGCACAATGGGGCTCATTAGTTGATGATGGGTGAATGTTTCTTTCCTAGAGGTTTCTTTGAATAGGGCCTCAAGATACGGCCCGTCGATCTTGGTTTTCGTCTCCTATCTATCATTCAGCTCAAACTTTTTGCTACTCATATTCAGGGCAAAAGAGAGAGAGATGGCTCCAAGAAAAGCAAGAAAACAACAGGCAAAGACTAAGAAAGGTATATGATGTGAATAGCCAAGATTCTACTGAGATTGTGTTTTAATGTTTTTAGATATGCTTACTTGCGCTTGGTGTGTATGTCTTACAGACAACAGGGGATACTCACTTAGATCTGGGCGTGTTTGTTTGACTCTTAGTAGCGAGGAAGCTCACGGACACCTGTGTCCTCACATGTATCTCCTGTTAGAGAGGAAACATAAGTGCATAATTCTCTTGTTCATGAGGAAGAAGCTCTTGTGTTGGAGAACGAAATTGGCTCAATGAGCTCACCTCCTCCAACTCACACGGAGATGCCTGAATCTAGTAGTGGTCAAGGGGAGACCCATATAAGGCTTCTTGGAAAATCTATTGAATTGGGATTTCTTGGTGATGTATTCACTAAGTTTTTTGTGCAAGGAAATTCCTCTACCCCATTGGTCCCTTTATGCAGGCTGATTCCAAATGAAGCCATCCATACAGTTTCTAGCCAACTTGACGTGTTTCGTGATTCCTTTGACTGCCATGGCTATGTCGAAGCATCTCCTCCTTTTTTAGTTTCACTTACATGTCTCGGAAGCTCTATGTATTTTGCGGTCACACAAATATACTTGCAAGAATGGGGACCATACTGGGTGGTACAACATGATAAATTTGAGGATGAAATCAGAGGAACTGAGTAGGAGGATCTCAGTTGGTAAGAAGTTTCTTGTTTGGGATGGCAATCATCGTGTGAAGGCATGGATGTCTCGAGTGCATGAAGGTATGTTCTTTTGAATGCCATAGAGTGATTTTATGCAACATTAAAAGTAATATATTGTAATATCTTTATTTTGTTTTCTCTAGCTTGGTCTCATAGTCCCTCATGCCATGTCCGGGTCAAATGTCAATTTTTGGTTGTGGACAAGAAGTAAGAAGGAGAATTGCTATTGGCTTTGCGATCTCAAAATGAGTAAGTGATCTCTCTCTACTTAATTATGGACATTGTGAAGTCACTGTTAAGTTCTTGGCTCATTGTGACTCTTTACAACAGATTGGTGTGCAGTAGTGTTACACCCACATTGTCACATGAGATCTTCATGTTTCAACGATTTGGAATGGCGAAAAATCATCCATATTGGAATACCTTGGTGAAGACGTAAGGAGGTGGGCTTTAATGGAGCTTAGTTTGGAGCGACAAAGTGGAGAGCAATGGTACAATGCTCCAGCTACAATCTTGGCACAGCTTGTGTGGAAGGTAGTGTTTGCATTTCCCATCTTTTATTAATAAATGGATTATCAATGTTTTTTAATCGTGTGAGTGATAATGAGTCCTTTTTGTTGTACGTAGACATCGTTTGAAAATGCAGTGAAGCAAGCTATATCATGCATTGATAGACATGCCATGGGGTTGCAAGAATATGAGACAAAATGTGGGAAAGTCAGACGTGGTGTAGAGCAAACATTTCGAAATAGAGCGTACAAGATGCTCATAATTGCAAACCCATCCAATGGTGATGCATTCTTTCAACTCGTATATAACTATGATTGGTCTAAGAAGGGATTGGTTGCTCTGACCAAAGAAAAGCTCTACACAATCGCCATATCTCGGATTTCAACTCAAAGGTATGTCACATGTCAATAAACCTCCCTTAACATAAACTAACCTTAACATCTAATCTCTTATGGCTTCGGTATGATGCTGAAATAGGAAGATGGAATCGCTTCAAATGCTTATGACCGGGAGGGCAAAGGACAAGGTAATTTCGGATATGTTTGGGGATAACAAGAAGATGTTGCTGCATATGAAGAAAGAGTTGTATTGGGAGGAAGAGCTAATAGGGGAGGCGGACTCTATTTTGGAGGGTTTATTGGTATATGATGATGTTATCTACATCCCACCATTTATGCAATGGGTGCAAGAGGAGCGATCGAAACACAGACCATGGGCCTTCCATGAGGTGTGGGCAAAGATTGGAAAAGTGAAGGAAGGCCAAAAGCAACCTAAGGTGGAGAATGCCGCAAAGAGGGTTGTCTACAGGTATATATCTTCTAATGCCATTCTATTTTTGTAGAAAATACATATACGCATTAAAAAAATATTTTAGTTATGTTTGTTTTATTTTGGATATGTAGGTGGGTGCACCTACTCATTGGCCAAGGTCTAATGGACAAAGAGATGGAAGCAATCAAAGAATGGGTAGATCCAAATTCCTCGGAAACAATGTACCCGAAGGAATGGGTTGAGAGAGGGGTTTCTGATTGGGAATATAAGAGATGTCCTTTGGACTATCCTCTAAATCATGTGCCTCCAAGTGAGGAGCTCCTAGACAAAGGTACTTTTTTGCTTTCTACTGAATTATATGCATGTAAATGTATATGTATATGTATATGTATATGTAAACCTTCTAGGTACCTATACAAATACATACCTATACATACATATAAATATATATAAACTATCGATATGCATATACATATTAGATACATATACATACAGATATATACATATACAAATACATATGTAAACATATATGTACATATACATATGCATACATAAATACATACCTACATACATACACTAAATTATATACTAAATTCCTACATACATACAAAGTTCATGTTACATTTAAGATTTGGCATGTTAGATTTTAAAGAAACATTGTTAAGTTTTGAAGTTTATTTTGGAATTTTTTAGAAAATGCAAAGGAGATGCTGTCGAAATTTTTTACAAATTTGTACATACATACATACATATGTACATATATAGTTCATGTTACATTTAAGGTTTGGCATATCAGATTTTAAAGAAACATTGTTAAGTTTTGATATATACATACCTACATACATATACATATAAATAGATACATATACTTACATACATATACATAGATACATACCTACATACATATACATATACATATGCATATACACATACATATACATGTACATATACATATACATAGATACATATACATCTACATACATATACATATACAAAAAGGTCTGGGGATTCCTACCTTTTTACTAAATTATCTTGATCTATTTCTTGAAGAATTTAAGAATTACCAATTTGAGCTTGAAAGAGAGCCCCCAACTCAAGAAGACTCTAGAATACCTTCCCCGCAGCCAACAAACTTGACCCAGTCTCCAGTAGTTGGATCCTCACACGTGGCCCCCAAAGCCATCCACACCACTGTCTCACGAGTGCCACAATCACACACACCAAGAGCATACATCTACATCGTCTCAAGTGCAATGTGAGAGGCGAACAAAGAGACATCTTGACATTATGCATGATGTTCAAGAGGGAGACCCCACAAATGAAGATCAAAGAGAGAGACCCTCCAGAGCATCTTCAAGAAGGGGAGGTGTCAGGAAAACGTGACATCATAGACATGACTAGTAAGAGTACTTTCCATCGCAAATTTATTTTGAGAAGTGTGCTTTCAAAATGCATCTCATTTTTTGTCTTGTTTACTTGCAGAGGTGAGAGATGTTCTTCACACATATTGCTGGTAGACGTCCACACTCTTTCGGAGGGCTCAGATAGGTAAAAAGAATAATTTCACCATATAACTAGTTTTCCAAGTTATACTTACCAAAATCAAACATCATAAATCTTTTATGTAGTGTGGAAGAATTCTTGATGAAGATTCCCAAGGCTCTATCTCATAGAGGTGCTCCCTCAGATACAGTGGCTCGCCTCGTATGGGCTGACTTTCCTACAAGTTTACAGGTTGTTGATGTAGATACAGATGGGTGTCCCTCATGGAATCAAGTTTCTTCATCATTGATACGTGCCACACTCAGTTTTGTTGGTTTGTTTGTGTGTTTGAGTCTAATGGATCAACTTCCTAAAATATATTCCATGGGAAAGAAAGTTGGGTTGGTCATGCATCGAACAATGTCTGTTCATGTGGAATCAAGTTATTTGTATGAGAATGGAGAACGGGTAAGTCATAAGCTCTCAAATATTTCCCTTTATGTATACATGTTATGTGGTATGGATATCCAAACATAATGTTTTCTCATTATGGTAGGTGGATACATTGGCGCTTAGTATGTTCTATCGAGTAAATTGCCATGTCCCTATTATTGATCGGTCGTGAGGCTGGGCAAAATGTTTCAAAGAAGTTATTCAACGCTCAACAAAATTTCATTTTTGATGAGAAGAATAAGAAGCATCCATTCCAACGCACGATGGTCTTGGAGCGCTACATTCGAGGTGATGCAAAAAGATCTCCTAGGTGAGACAATTTTCATTCTATTCATTTTCATAGCTACTTTTTCAAAATACTTAGATGCACGTTTATGATTGCATTTCATTGTAAGTGGCTAGTGGAGACCTTCTCAAGTGAAGGAGATGGTATCTTGGATGTTTTTGCGGGATGTGGAGGCTTGGGACGTGCATGCCAAGAGTTAAAAAGGCACTATATGGGGAATAGAGAATGACATGGAGGTAGCCAAAGCATGTCTGGGAGATTTCTCATTAGGTCGGGATGACACGTAGAAGAATGCTATAATTTGTGGATCAAAAGACTTTGTAATCGAGGTTGTCATGGTTTGGAAGTTTAAAGATCGATATATACATTTTTTATCTTTAAAAGATTGTGTTATATATTTAAGTAAGTAAGAAAGTATGTATGTAATGTATGTATATATGTTAGTGCTGCGTAGGTAGCTCTTGTATGTATGTATGTATATGTATATGTACGAGGTGTATGAATTTAGATAGATATATGTATATATATAATTATATCAATAAGTATGATGTGGATCAAAAGACTTTGTAATCGAGATTTTCATGGTTTGGAACTTTAAAGATCGGTATATATATTTTTTATCTTTAAAGGATTGTTTTTTATATTTAAGTAAGTAAGAAAGTATGTATGTATGTATGTATGTATGTATATATGTTAGTATGTAGGTAGCTCTTGCATGTATGTATGTATATGTATATTTTGTATGTGTATATGTATGAGGTGCATGAATTTAGATAGGTATATGTATATATGTAATTATATCAATAAGTATGATGTGGATTAAAAGACTTTGTAATTAATATTTTTATGGACTAGATCTTTAAAAAACTAAAATTTATATTATTGATCTTTCAAAGCTTGTTATTTATATGTAAGTAAGTTCTTGGTCATTTACAAAGTCATAGTAAGCTCATGGTCCTTTGCAAAGCTCGGACTCCTTGTTCATTGCTCCAAAAAGCTCCCAAAAGAAAATCCTCCCTTAGATAAGCACTACCTTCATCTTATCTTTATATGAAATGGGAAAAAGATTTGAGGGCATAAATATTAAAATACAATATATATTTGTGTATAATATATATATATATATATATATCTCCATTAATTTTAAATTTTTTAAAATTAATATTCTTTTAGAAATAATAATTATATTAAAATGGTCAATTAAAAAATGGCCACATTATTTAAAGGTTTATAATCACCATTCATTTGGTGTGTACTTTGTACTTGTTGTGACATCGTTTTTTGTTCTTGTGTACTTTTTATTCTTGTGTACTTCCTTTGGTTTCTCTTTACAATGAGTTGTGCAATCTCCTTCCCATCTTCTAAGAAGAATCTATGTTTCACCAATGGTCGAGTTCGCATGAGTGTAAAGTTCTTACAAGAACAAGTAGCCTCTGTTGAAATATACAAGTAAATAGGGTGTGTGCGGGAACAAGCCCTTGGCTAGAGGCTGTAAAAGAGAATCTGTAAATGTGAGAGAACCTATGAAAAGGTGAGAAGCATCTACTGGGAGAGAATAAAGGGTAGCATGAGGAGATTTAGGAGGTGTGGAGATATTCTGGGAGAGGTGGAGAGAATCAAGCAAAAGAGGTGGACTGAATCAAGGAGAAATCAATGGGATTAGATGCTTCGATGTAAACTCTATGAATTGAGGCATTGGCCTAATGAGAATTTGTTGGTTTTTGAATATCCATGCCTACATTAAGCTATCAGTTAATTACTCACTAATCACGTCTTAATTATCATCTAATCTCTTATTAATGATGTTGATTCTAGCATTTGATCCACCATAGCTCATCACATTGCTATAATTTTAACATGTTATCAGAGCCTAGCCTAGAATCTATCAATTTGTGATCCCATTATCTTGCTAATCACCTGGCTAATTAGGATTAGTAGATAATTAATATTTTTACCTCTTTTTCAATAAACCCTCTGTACCCCCAGCTGGTGGAGGAGCTCTATCTCCCATCATACATCAAATTGCCTCAAGCCACTTTAGGCAATCATATCTAACACACTTATGCTCCAGCCCATCTAAACAAAACCTCAAACCGCTACACACTGCTGTTGATTTTTGCGATTTTGCAGGTGCCACTTTTCTAAAGAAAATTTGAGATCTTATCTTCATCAGTTGCAATGGGTCTAATTCCTCTTAGCCCCAGGGGTTTTCAAGGGTGCTCTACAAGCTGGTGAAGACAGAATTTGATTTGGTCAAGTCTACAGTGAGATCCAAGCTCTTCATCAAATCTACAGGTGACTTTGGTAAAACAGAGATTAAGCATTCAATGTTTGGTCAAATCTTGTGTTTCTTAGCTTAATCCTCTACTAGACTAATTGCTATTGATGGCCTTGAAAGGATTTGAGCTCATTTGAACTCTAAGGTCTTAGATATGGGCTCCCCGCATACTCTGTTTTTTGCACACAAAATAGAGGATTAATTTTCTAATTAATGATTAATCAATACTAATCACTATTTTTTGGTGCGATTGAGGGTTCAAATTAACCATTAGGTATCTGATACAGATCCCTATAACTTTAGATTGCAATTCGGAGATGGTTTGATACTCCAACCATTTCGTATAATTGGTTACCCTTGATTTAATGTAATTTCTGGTGATTTTATGCTGATAAATATGTTGTAATCATCTCCTAAACACCAGATTGAGTTGTAAAAGGATAGACACTACCCTTGAATCTTAAAATTGGATCAAGAGGTAAGACCCCCTTCACATTATCATGAGTACGGCACAAGAAATAGCCAAATTTAATGGGGATTAGTTTTACACATGGCAGACAAAAACCATGTATTTGCTCATGAGGAAGAATCTATGGGGGCTAGTTGAGGGAAGAGATGAATGCCTAGAGGTGAGAGGGGAGAATGAGTGGAAGAGCAGGAATGAAAAAGCATTGGGACTTATTGCACTCAGTTTAAATGATGAAATCATTCATCACATCACAGGGATATAGTGGGCAAAAGATGCATGGGATGAACTCAATAAATTATTTGGCACACAAGCTAAAAATTCAAAGATAAATCTATTAATGTAATTTTACAAATTGGATATGAAGGAAAGTGAACCTTTAATCACACACTTAAACAGATATAAAAGCATTAAGCAACAACTAGCAACTATTGGCAAAAAGGTAGAAGATGATGAGGCACTAGCAGTGCTACTGAAGAGTGTGGACAAAGGTGAATATGAAAACATTGTAGCAACACTAAAGAATGTACCTGAATTGAAGCTACACGAGATAGAAGGAGCTCTACTAGAGCAAGAGACGAGAGGCAAAGAGAAGAAATGGCTCGACTCAACAGTAGGAGAAGAAAAAGCATTCTTCACCAGAGGAAGATTCTCTCAAGGACGAGGACGAGGACGAGGAAGAGGTAGAGTAGGAGGAAGGACCTTCACTTGCCACAACTGTGGAAAGCGAGGACACATGTCAAGAGACTGCTACAGCAAACCCAATGGAGAAGGAACGACATCAGCAAACTTCATGGAGGCTCCTAATAAAGAAGTGGAGTCGGATCATCTTTTCTGAGAGAGAGAGAGAAAGAGAGAGAGAGAGAGAGAGAGAGAGAGAGAGAGAGAGAGAGAGAGAGAGAGAGAAACCCCACAACTCAATTTAACCAGCCCTGACAGAGTAAAACCACCTTTGTTGAGAGAGAGAGAGAGAGAGAGAGAGAGAGAGAGAGAGAGAGAGAGAGAGAGAGAGAGAGAGAGAGAAACCCCATAACCCAATGTAACCAGCCTCGACAGAGTAAAACCACCTTTCAGCCATTAGGAATTTTTTGGACCCAAAGAGGGCCTCTTGCATTAACTTTTGATTAGGAATGGACCAATAGGAGGAGGAGGGTTGGGTGCATATATTTGACTTCTTTGACCCTAGGGGGCCTAGGCTTTGGTTTGCTAATGGGGCCTAATTACTACTCTTGTCCCCCTACCTCCTGGGCCCAAAGTTAGAGGTCCCCCCACCTAGAATCACGCATATTCAAAACCCTAAAAATTTAAAATTTCTTAATTTTTTCCCAAAAGTGTGTTTTCCCTCTCAAACTTCCCCCCAACATACTCTAGGTTTGGAAAGCTCATTTTGAACCTCTTTCTTCCTCTTCTAAGCTCTCCATTGCTGCAAAAACTCCATACCTCTCAAGCTCTCCCTCCTTGTCAAGCTCCCTCTCCCTCTTTCTTCCTTTTCTAAGCTCTCCATTGCTGTAAAAACTCCATCCCTCTCAAGCTCTCCCTCCTTCTCAAGCTTCCTCCCTCTCAATCTCCCCTCTCTCTCTTTCAAGCTTCCTCCCTCTCCATTGCTGCAGAAACTCTACCCCTCTTTAGTTTACTCTAGGTTTAGGAATCCTATTCTCAAATTCTTACCATCTTTTAAGCTTTCCATTGCTGCACTGAAAACCCTGAACTTTCTCTCCTCTCCACTCCTCTGTTGTAAAACAAGCTTTTCTTCTCCCTTCTCTTTTCTTACCACCATGGCCTCTTTCAGTAATGTTAGAAGACCTAGGGAGAAGGTGGAAGAGCTTGTGTTGCATAACACAAGAGATGAGAATGGAGTTTGGGGTCTAACAAGATTCAAGGTTGGGGCTTGGGTCTACATGCAACCAAGCTCTAAGGGACCACATCGAGTGCGTCAACTAGGGAATATGCTACATCGTTGGAAGGAGCGGCTACAAGGCTTCAAGCATACTAAGAAGGAAGGACTAGTTGCCCATAGTGCAACATGTGTATACCCTTGGAGACTTGTACATTCATCAAGGCCAACGACGAAGGTTTCCTTCAAATTGTCAGTGTAACATAAACACAGCTTTGACAACATGCTAATATTGGATTTTTTGTTTCAAATTTTCTTATGATCCTCCATTTTCTTATGTCTTTGCAGATACTTTCAACTCTAATTATGTTGAGGAATAACCACTCCAAAGCCTCACTGGAGTTTTCTATGCTATGCATGCATCCATTAGAGAGGCAATGTTTGTATCTCAAAGCCCATGTGATCTTGTATAGAACAATATCTTTTTCTTTTCTCACTCATATTTTGTAGATAAAAAACCAAGTTTATTTAGCAAGCTAGAAGAGATCCCCCAACCCCCCTCTTAACAATCCTGAATGGCCCAAACCAAATGCTTGGACCATCTTATGCTTAAAGTTTAAGATGGTAAGTGATATCAAGACATCACTCAAGTTTTCAAAGGCATCTAGGTCCGTAGGGCACATGTTTTTGTGCACAAGTTCAACTCCATGCCAATGCACTAAACAAAAACAATGTATATTTGTAAGGAGGTACGGTCTGACCAAATTCAAGGATTACTAGGAGAGGGTTGGGAGGTTAATGAGGGGTCACATCAAGGTGATGTGTATAAGTGCAATGTAGTAGATTCTACAGTGTCTTGCAGGTTCTTGAAGGCACACTCTATTTTGTACATGCATCTGCACTACCAAAGATGGATGCAAAAGCACGGGACATGGATCCCACTTCAAGCCTCAAAAGAAGAAATTATGCTTATTGAGGTAGCCGTGATGATGCAAAATGGATGGATTGAGCGAGTGGCAGCAAAACAAGCAAGCATTGGAGCCTAACAGACCTGCGTCAACACTTTAGCATCATGGGCTTCGACAATGTGGAAGAGTCAAGTTTCAAGTTGATGAGAAGAAAGGTATATCTGATTTCACTACATGTCTAGAATAAACCCTTACACTTTTTGGTTATTGTGTCACTTTCTATATTTTTAGAGATTGGGAAGCGTAAGGAGGGGACAACCATGGGAATTATGTATAGGAAAATATTTTAATTTTTTCTTTGATTGCAGAGGGTGGTTGAAATTGACGCATTTGCAAGGAGAGGCGGCGGCAGAGCAGAGACCAGACCAAGGTCCATGGAGATGTTTTTGGTTATGGATTTAGGGGTAAGCTTCTTGCTCATATAGGTATAGCCAAAAGCATAGGCATAGAGGATCCTCAAGAAATAACCCAATCACTTCTTGAGCACACTCTGCCCAATAACAAGAGAAGGAAGCTCAATATTGTAAGAAAGCTTTTGTAAAGTTGATGTATCACTTCTTATTATGAATACAATACAATATTGTAAGAAAGCTTTTGTAAAGTTGATGTATCACTTCTTATTATGAATACAATACAGTTTTTGCAAACTTATTTTCATCAAGTATTTCATTGTTTTTTCTAGTTTGTACCATCAATGTTTTTGTGAATGCATCAGAAATGAGCCTGGGAGCCTAGGGGAGAGTGCCAGAACAATGCGAATTTTAAGCCTGCACCGCTGCTGTAGAGCCCAAATTCGCACTGTTTTGGCACAGCTTCCTCAGCCCTTCAGGAGCAATTCTGATGCATTGGATGATGACAAATAATGTATTTTTACACATGATTAAAGGTATTTTTATCTTGTAAATTACTATTTTTCATAATCAATGTACTCAACTTCATTATAAATGCATCAGAAATGATTCTGAGTGGCTGGGGGAGCAGTGCCAGAATAGTGCGAATTTTTATCTTGTAAATTACTATTTTTCATAATCAATGTACTATATTATAAATGCATCAGAAATGATTCTGAGTGGCTGGGGGAGCAGTGCCAGAACATTGCGAATTTTGAGCCTGCACCGCTGCTATGGAGCCCAAATTCGCTCTATTCTGGCATAGCTTCCCTAGCCCTCCAAGAGCAATTCTGATGCATTGGATGACAAATAATGTAATTTTACACATGATTAAAGCTATTTTTATCTTATAAACTATTGTTTCTCACGATTAGTGTACTCAACTTCATTATAAATGCATCAGAAATGATCGTGAGTGGCTAGGGGAGTAGTGCCAGAACAGTGCGAATTTTTAGCCTGCATCGCCGCTGCTGCAGAGCCTAAATTTGCACTGTTCTGGCATAGCTTCCCTAGTCCTCTAGGAGCAGTTTTGATGCATTGGATGATAAACACTGTATTTTCACACATGATTAAAGGTGTTTTTATCTTGTAAACTACTGCTTCTCACAATTAGTGTGCTCAACTTCATTATGCATCAGAAATCATCCTGAGTGGCTAGAGGTGAAGTGCCAGAACAGTGCAAATTTTGAGCCTACATCGTCGCAGAGGTCAAATTCGCACTGTTCTGGCACAGCTTCCTCTGTCCCCCAGGAGCATTTCTGATGCCTTGGGTGACAAACTGGCACATGATAGACACTCCATGTTAAACAAACATGATGACACCGAGACATTGTAAGAGAAACTTAAAATTTTAATTATCAGAAGGTTACAAATGAAAGCCAAATAGGCTTGTTACAAAGGGGGGTTTAAAACAAAAGAGTTGCTTCAAAAAGAAGGTTAACATCTAAGATCTCTAGATCGTGTCTCGCTCACCTCGAATGCGCCGAGCTAGTTACATGTCCTTGGCAGATATGGTAATCCTCTTTGCATGTATTGCAAGGAGGTTGGTGTCTTCAAAAATCCCAACAAGAAAAGCCTCGGAGGCTTCTTGCAATGCTTCAAGGGCAATCCCCTGCACACAAAACTCTGTTCTATATCGTTGGAGAATCTCCTTCACTGTGCAAGCGAAAGGGGCTCTTCTTATTAGCAACTCAGTGTTCCTCTGATAAAACTTGATTTCTTGATTTATTGTGATGCTTGCAATTGAGATTGGAGAATATGGGTTTGCCAAGCTCCACTTGTAGTCAATCTTCTGCAGTATCCTAACAAGCCAAGCTCTCCTTCACTAACAAATTGCATAAAAGATGATAAATTGCGGAAAGGAGGGTTTTCTCTTAATGAAGGGTCAATTGGATAGAGATGCCCATCAACCCAAAGATCTACATTTTTCTCCTTAGCTATCCTACGAGCTTGGAAAGATTGTGCATCAGTAGGATGGGTTTTTTTAGAGCTGTCATACTCTTCTGGAATACGAATGTGTAAATCAACATTCCATTTTCTAGCTTCACAAGGGGCTACACACACAGCTTGCAAAGGCTTCATAGCTAAGCAGAGGAAGAAGCTAAATCAAAGAGAGATCCTCAGAGGGAGAGAGAGAGAGAGAGAGAGAGAGAGAGAGAGAGAGAGAGAGACTATTAAAACTTTGCTGTTAAGCACAGGAAGAAGCTAAAGCAGAGAGAGATCCTCAGAGGGAGAGAGAGAGAGAGAGAGAGAGGGAGAGAGAGAGAGAGAGAGAGAGAGAGAGAGAGACTGTTAAAACTTTGCTGTTGGAAGTTTAACACAAATCCGTTTTTCTAAGTAGAAAATGAGAGAGACTATTAAAACTTTACTGTTGGAAGTTTAACACAAATCCATTTTTCTAAGTAGAAAATGATATTTTTGATATACAAATATACTAATATGGAGTTTCTCAATAAATTATATTTATGAAAAAAATTAAAAAAATAATTTTTGGGATCCCCACAATTTTGGGATCTCATGGATGTAGTGGTTCCTCACAGTTAGTTATATTTATGGGGTTGTGGAGACCTGACAGTTAGCTATGGATGTATTGGCTCCTGTGACAGGCTTCTAACGTGACCTTTGAATTATAAGCTTTTTGGAGGGAAAAAATTATTTTCATCATACATATTGGTTGGGTGGTGTTTTTTCCACCTCAAAATGTAAAAAAAATAAAAAATAATTTTTTTTTACTTTTTGGGACCCACCTAAATACGAGAATGTTTTGTTGATGTGGAAGGGAGTGGAAGGGAGATATGGTGGGAGTTAATGAGAAATGAGATTTCAAACTGACAAGAAAGATTCAATTTGTAGAGAGTGAAGATAAAAAATTCATACATATTGGTTGGGTGGTGTTTTTTCCACCTCAAAATGTAAAAAAATAAAAAAATTCACTTTTTGGGGCCCACCTAAATACGAGAATGTTTTACTGATATGGAAGGGAGATATGGTGGGAGTTAATGAGAAAGGAGATTTCAAACTTACAAGAAAGATTCAATTTGTAGAGAGTGGATAAAAAATTCAAAAAGTAAGAGAGAAAGTATGAGAAAAGTTAAAAAGTAAGAGAGAGAGAGAGACTATGAGAATATTCCCTTTAAAAGTGAAACTAGGGGGGTATGGCTGATGTGGCAAGGCAAAAAATAGGGGTCATCATAGCCTTTGTCTCCCTTAAGCCCAACTTTTTAAGCTCTAATCCCTTAAAATTAGGAATCCTTAGGAGGTCCTTTTTGGGTCAAAAAAATTCCTAATGGCCACCGATGATATAGGCCATCTGGTAGATGTATGTGTGAGCACTTTAGTCAAGGTCAGGCACTTGTAGTAGCCTTGGAAACATAGAGAGAGAGTGTGTCGACTATGAGTGTAGGGACTTGAGGCACTGGTCGCGCGGACTATCAAGTAAGAGGGAAACTTGGTATAGGGTCCATGTGTGCTAGGATTATTCACTTTTAAGAAGAGTATAAGAAAAGTCATACTCTTTGAGAAGAGTCACCATATCTTTGTCCATTTTCTCTATGTGTTGTCCATTACCATCCATCCCCTCTTGAACAACATGTAACACATAGATAGTGCCAAGAGTCTTGAGATCCTTCTTGAGCCACTTTGGAGTGATCAAAGAGAGCCCTTTTGATACATTTCCAGCCAATACCAATTGATGTCCACTATGTGAAAAGCTCATAACAACTTGTTGAAGTTCTTGTGGAAATCATAAAGAGAAGCTAACCAATAACACTCCAAATCACATCTATGGGACCCATGTCCAAGACCACCAAATCACCTTCCCAAGTGTATGAAGAAGATAATGTCATTTATGTAGAAGGGCAAACCAATGTAGCTTTCTCATTTCCCCCATTTTCCACTTGCACTTGGAAGGTTATGGGTAGCTCTGTTGAAGATATCTTGAGAGAGTTAATGGATTTAGAGTTAATGAAGCTATGTGTACTCTCGAAATCCACCAAAATGTGTGCAACTCTCCCATTAATGGTTCCCACTAATCTCAGAGTTCATACCATTCTTCATAGTATCGATCAAGAACCAAAGGCGAAACAAATGCCATATTCATCTCTCTCTTCAATTCCTCCCAAGTTTGTGGTGTAGTCCCTTATTTGACCAAATGCCTCCACCATTGATGGGCATAATCTTCCAAGTGACATGATGCAAACTCCACTTTATCCCATTCTCATTGTTTGGATATAGCTGAAAATATGTCTCCATTTTGTTCATCCATTCCTCCAATTCATGTAGGGTTGATCCTTCACCCTTGAATTTGAGGATTGAGACCTTATCCTCCTTAACATCCTTGGGAATGGTAGATGATACATTCTCATGATGATTAGAGGGTTTGTACCTTTGCATTTGCATATATGGTCCCAAGAATTGTGCAAAATCCTTGTGCTCCCCTCATAAAGTTAGGCATTTCCATCCATGTATCATGAGCTTCCCTATACCTTTCGGTGAATGACATATGCTCCCAAATCATGCTCAACCACATCACCATAAACATAAAAGGCCCCTTCAAACATAGAAGATTGATTTCCCTTAGGATGTGAAAGGATGTGAAGATACTCTTTTAGGTTCTCCAAGGTTTGGTTCCAAATATGTAGACCAAGATGTATGTTATTTCCCATGTAGTTGAGAGGAACCCGCTTGGAAAGATGTAGGCCTCATTTCCCTCATGAGAGGTCTTCTAGCCTCCACCATGAATCCACTTGTGGATTTTTTTGTAGGATTATCATGGGTAGCCCTTGTAAAAGCCTCTTGCATAGCTTGCTTCCCTTCCTTATGATGACCACCATGACAAGCCTCTTGCATATCTTGCTTGCCTTCCTTTTATGACCACCATGACAAGCCTCTTGCATATCTTGCTTGCCTTCCTTTTATGACCACCATGACAAGCCTCTTGCATAGCTTGCTTTCCTTCCTTATGAGACCACCATGAGAAGGCTCGTGCATAGGTTGCTTGCTCCCATGTATACCACCAATTATACCCTCAATGGCATCTTCATGGTGTTATGCCAATTGGTCTTCAATAGCCCCAATCTTAGTCTCACAAATCCAAACCTCGTATTCAAGGTATGGTTGATGACATCCAATCTCTCCATAAGTGGCTTGAAATCAAGTCTTTCCACTAGTAATTACAAGAGGGTATCGTTTGAAATGCCTTGTACACCTTGAGATGTGTGCATGAGTGCCTCCCATATTTGCCTCCTCTTCAATTTCCTTTGAAGCTTGCCCCATTGATGGAAAAGTGCTTTTGTGAGTGCTTGTCACACACAATAAATTTCTCTTCCAAATCCTCCATTACATCCATGTTGCCATGTTCTATTAACTCCTCCCCTTCCATGTCTTCCGGACCAATGATATCTTCCAGGGCCGACCTTTTGGCTTGTTGGCCATAATGGACTGTTTTAAGAAAATTGCCAAAAATTGGAGCTAAGGTTATCCAATTTGAACAAGCTAAGGCTCTATGTAAAGGCAATGAGATGAGGAATAAGCCTATGTCATTAGTTTAAGCTCCACCCAAGCCCTAATACTCTCTGTGTTTTGAGTTTTTATGAAACAAGCTTTCACCAAAAATGGGTTGTAAATCCCTACTCACAAGAGTCCAATTTGTGTAATCTTTAGCTTGTTATGATTCTTTTGAGGAGCACTACACACCCATCAAGTTCAGTCCATAAGATCATTTGTGGTATACAAACTGCCAAAACAGGGTTGTTACCCCATGAAAACGGTTCAATAGCTCCAAATGGTATGCCGTTTGACTTGTTTGAAAGGTGTTAGGATGGGGAATGAAGTGTAGGTGTCTAATTTGGCTCAGCCCAAAACCCCTTGAAGTGAATTGCACTTTTGCAAAATCTATAGATTATGCCCAAATGTCACGACAAGCGTCCCCTTTGCATGCCCTTGCACAAATGCATTATGGCATACCCAAAGCATCATGTGGCATCATCTAATTAGCATCCTTTCAATGCATCTTGGCTCACTTTTGATAAAATTTTGCCATAACTTTATTACATTTGCAACCGATATGCAAACCTAAACCAATACAACCAAAAAGATCAACTATGCATCCTTGCATAACCACGTTGTGAACCATTGATTGCCAAGTGCTTTGCCAAGTGTCCTTGAAACCATTTCCACTAGATTGGATTGAGGGAATTCAGTGTAGATCTTTTTCTTGCCAATCTCCTAGCCAAGCCTTCCCACCCCCTTACCAAGGTTTAATTTCTAATGGCAAGGGTTGGGGCCATGTCCTCGCTCCATCTTCCTAATCCTCCAAATTACCAATTTTTTAAAGGTAATCATGGCACATGGGATACAAGGCATTCTCTCCTTGGCCTCTCCACCAATTGCCAAGGTACCCTCACCACATAACTAGCTTTCTAATAGTATAAGAATCAATGGAAAACATAGAAATGGATGAGAGCATGAGACACATACCAATGGCATTTATAGAAACATGCCAAATCATTATAACTCATTGCTCCAATAGCCTTTTTCTTTTCCCAAATGATTCTGGTACGAAGCCCCTCACCATGGGCTCAAGAATACAAGGAAAGGCATCCACATTGAGCGTAAGCATGATTCAAATCCATCATAATGCATCAATTACTCAATGCAATCCCCTTTTTCATAATACATTCAGTCAAGCCAATCCAATGACCATAATGTAGCTTCCATGATTTCTTCACAAGTTGATCAAGGCTTAATCCATGAGATTAAGGTTTAATCAAAGAAATTCCCAACTCAAGATAATGGATTCAAGCAACTCAAGAAATCCACCAACTAATGCAAGAAAATGTGTAGCAATTGATCAATGATTACCAAAAAGCCTCCAACTTGTGTGTTGATGAAGGAAAGCCTCTTCCTTGTGTAGATTTGTGAAGCCCATTCTCTATTTTGGCCCTCTTCAAGAAAGCTCTAAGAACTTCAAAAACATCATGAAAAACTCTAATAATTCCTTCTTTAATCTCATAATACCATTTCTAAGTTATGGAAGCCTTCATATCTTGTACCAAGTGTTTGATGAAAGCAAACAAAACTCCTCCTCAAGCAGAAACTGCTGCCAACTTCTATGGAGCTTTGGAGATGCAAATCACACCAAATATACTCAAGATAAGGCTCTAATTCTAGCATATAGTATGACGGATCTTAAATCTTATAAAAGCTTGAGAACACCATTTCTAGGGTTTCTTGACTCATGGGAAGAGGGAGAAAAATCAAAAAAATCCAAGCTTCAAAAATACCTCAAAACGGTGCTCTTTGTGTTGCTAAAGATGTCCCAACCAAAGCCCCAAGGTTATGTGTGAAAATGGCTATTGTGTGATGAACCCTAGCCATGGAAAGCTTGAAGAAAAAAGGAAGAGAAAGTAAAAATGTGATTATCAAAAATTACCAATAATCACTCCCACTTGTTCCAGTACCTAAATCTTGCCCGAAAACCTTAGAAAAAAAATATAAATGAAGCAAAATTCATGCAATCTCACCATCTTCCATCTTCTTGATCAAGAAAATCAAGAAAACTCAAAAGATTTTCAAGAAATTTAAAGAAAGTGGATCAAAATCAAAGCTCTAATACTAATTGAAATGGATCTAGACCAAATATCAAGAAATAAGCACATAAATTCCAAATCTAGCATCCATTTGATGGGAATGAAAAGATGCAGGGGGGAAGAGAGCTTGAGCTCTTGCAAGCACACACACACACTCACAAAACCCTAATAGAGAACACACAAGGTGAGAGGCTGAAAATCTTCTTCTTCTCTACTCAACACTCAACACTCCATATACAAGAATAAGAGTACTCACAATATGAAAGGTACTCAACCAAATACATACACAGGTTCTCTATAACGTGAACCCGACTAAATGAGCTGGCGCTATAACTATGCCAGTCTCTAGAATGGCTGTCACACAGCCTGTCATCCCACTGGCCGCATATCACCCAAGATCTCACCAACCATGCCAGTGGTGTAAGTGTGGAGCCTATCCCCCAGCCACCGCCTCACTAGACGAGCTCGATATCTCAACACTCCCCCTCGAGCTCAACTCCATCTCATGTACACCAAGCGAAGCCCTGAATCTGCGGAGCTTCTCTGTACCCAATGCTTTGGTGAAGATGTCAGCTACCTGATCCTCTGTGTGCTGATATAAACAAGGTCAAGATCTCCTGCCAAGACCTTCTCTCTGATGAAGTGGTAGTGGACCTCTATGTGCTTCGTACGAGCATGAAAGACTGGGTTCCTGGCCAACTGTATACTGCTAATGTTGTCACAGAAAATGACAACTTGTCTATCCACTGATAGACCCAAATCTGCAAGTAGCTTTCTCAACCAAGCTACCTCACATGCTGCCATAGCAGCTCCTCTGTACTCGGCCTCTGTACTCGATAGAGCAACCGTAGGTTGCTTCTTGCTGCTCCAAGTCACAGCAGCACTCCCCAAAGAAAACATGAATCCACTGCTGGTAGATCTTCTGTCTGAGATACTACCAGCCCAATCAGCATCTGTGTACCCATGTACACATATCTCTGTCCCAGTCTCATAGAATAGTCCACAATGCAACGTAGACTTCACATACCTCAGTATGCATCTCACTGCATCCAAATGCGATTTCCGTGGAACCTACATAAACTGACTCACCAACCCAACAGCATAGCTCAAATCTGGTCTGGTGATCGTCATGTAGATCAAACTTCCTACTATGCTCCTGTACATAGTAGGATCCTCCAAGATCTCTCCTGAATCTGCACTCAACTTGCCATTCTGATCCAATGGCACAGAAATAGGCTTACAGCCTGTCATACCATACTTGGACAACATGTCCAAGCCATACTGTCTCTGCAGTAATCCAATACCATGTGGTGACCTAATCACCTCAATGCCCAAGAAATATCTGAGCTCCCCCAGATCCTTCATCTCAAACTTCTGTCTAAGCATGATCTTTACATCAAAGATCTCTGCATCATGGTCCCCCGTAATGATCAAGTCATCTACATAGATGACAACAAGCACAACTCCTCTATCACCATGTCTCACATACAATGAGAAATCTGCATTGGCTACATGAAAGCCAATAGTGACAAGATATTCAGAAATCTTGTCAGACCATGCTCTTGGTGCTTGCTTTAAGCCATACAAGGCTTTCTTCAACCTGCAAACATACTCGGGGTGACCCACATCCTCATAACCAGGTGGCTGCAACATATACACCTCTTCTTGCAAATCCCCATGCAAGAATGCATTCTTTACATCCATCTGATGTAAAGACCATTGCTTTGACGTAGCCACTGCTATCACAACTCTCACCGTTGCCATCTTGGCAACGGGGCTGAAAGTTTCCTCATAATCAATGCCATATGTCTGCGCATATCCTTTGGCTACCAATCTAGCCTTGTACCTGTTTATGCTTCCATCACTGTTATGTTTAACTTTGTACACCCACTTGCATCCAATGGCTTTCTTGCCTTCAGGCAATTGCACTAAGTCCCAAGTTTCATTTCCATATAGTGCATCCATCTCCTCATCCATAGCTTTCTCCCAACACACATTTTCGACAGCCTCATCAATGCATGTGGGCTCTACAACCTGCACAACCTTTGCCATATATGCATAGTGATGTGCCACATAACCATCATATGTAAATCTCTGCACAGGGTTCTTCACTCTCCCTGATCTTCGCAGCTTTTCATTCATGGCTTCCATAGCCTTGTTTACACCAGGTGTTCTCATAGCTGGGATCCCAAGCTCCTCATCAAGGCTCATATCTGAGCCACTAGACTCTCCATCAACATGAGAATGCCCTGCAGAAATGTCAGGCATACCAAGGGGCTCAACCACTTTCTCTTTTCCTTTACGTGATGTACTAATCACATTTGTAGGGCTGGTATTATGACGCAGCCTACCACTCCATGGTCTATCAATAGACCCACTAGATGAGGACTCTCCTGGTCCACTCAAAGACTGTGATTGCTGACCTGCATTCTGAGCAACCACACTTCCACTTACATCCCCCAACAGCTTCTTTTTCAGCAGCATACCAGCTGCTCATCTCATCAAAAACAACATCCCTGCTTACCCTCAACTCACGTGTAGCAGGATTATAACACCTGTATCCCTTTTGCTCAAGGGAATATCCAATAAACACACATTTTTCAGCTTTCGGATCCAGCTTAGTTCTCAGCTCATTTGGCACATGCACATATGTAATGTATCTTTCAGATGAGATAAATCTGGTTTTCTGCCAGTAAACCTCTCCTCTGGAGTTACATCATGTATGGTTGCAGTTGGAGTCCTGTTCATGATGTATACTACTGTAGAAACAGCCTCAGCCCAATAGCAATGCGGCATATTCTTCTCTTCCATCAATGCTCGCGCAATCTCAGCAATGTGCCTGTTTTCTCGCTCAGCAACTCCATTTTGCTGCGGAGTGTATCTGCATGTATACTGTCTCCGAATACCATTCTTCCTCAAATATTCAGAGAACTCATTGGAGAAGTACTCTCCCCCTCCATCTGACCTTAGGCACTTTACATATTTCCCTGTTTGCTTTTCAACCAAAACTCTGAAATTCTGAAAGTGAGTGAACACCTCACTCTTCTCTTTCATGAAATATACCCACACTTTCCTTGTGTGGTCATCAATGAAAGTCACATAATACCTGCAGCCTCCCATAGATATGGTCTTCGTAGGACCCCATACATCTGAATGCACAACATCTAGTGCATTTCTGCTCACATATCTGTTACGTGGAAACACATGCTTTGTTTGCTTCCCAAATTGGCATGCTTCACATATTTTCTGCATACCTTCCACTTTAAATTTTGGCAGCCCTGTCACAATTCCTTTTGTCTGCATAGACTTCAATCTCTGCACATTTACATGTCCAATTCTTTTATGCCATATGTCTGTGTCTGCAACAACCCCTGAACCATTTGCAAATATCGCAGCACTCATTTCAGGCATGTCTACATCCAACGTAAACATTCTGCCCACTCTGTTGCCTTTTGCAACCAACCTGCACTTGTCTTTGAAATCTTCAACATAACATCCATCACGAACCTGCAAACCCTGCTCAATCATCTAGCCAATTGAAACCAGATTCTTTGTTATGTTCGGTACATGAAGTACATCTGCAAGGTACTTCACTTTGCCATCCTGCATAGACAATGGCACATCTCCAATGTGGGCAATTGGATGAGCAGTGTCATCCCCTGTTTCCACAAAACCTGGTCTTTCCGGGTTTTTCATCTCCTTGAACCACTCCCCATGACTCGTCATGTGGTTCGAAGCGCCTGAATCCACATACCATACATTATCTTTTTGTGCTGCATCAACATTTTCAGACATGGCATTCACGACATGCTGCATAACAAACAACCTTTCATTATCCTCATTATTTCTGCTTGAGGATGCATAGTTGTTTTGCTGCACTTTCCCATTTTGCATGTCAGCCTGCTTCTTATAACATTCTGCCTGCACATGTCCAGGCTTACCACAATAATAGCATTCACGTGCATCATTATACTGCCTTTGCCAATTTCCACGGCCTCTTTGACTCCCCCTGCCTCTGAATTTGCCTCTTCCACCTGCGTGTTGTTGTTGTTGATTCTGGGTCTGTTGTTGTTGCTGCTGCTGCTGGCCATAATTCTGATTACCTGTTCGGCCACCTCCTTGACCGCGTCCACGGCCTCCTCTACCTCGTCCTCTTCCTGAACTCGTGTAGAAAGCCTGTTGCTCTGAACTGTTTTTGCTTTGTGAAGACTGTTGGTCTTCACCCAAGTTCTTCTCTTCGATAATTAGCATAGACACCAAATCTGTAAAGTTGGGAATGTTTTCCCGAGTCTGAATAGACGTCTTAAATGCCTTGTATTGTGGCCCGAGACCACGTAGACAGACTTCCACCTTGTCATCATCATCTACTGACACACCAATAGATGCAAGGGATTCCACAATACCCTTTATCTTCAACGCATAGTCATTCACAGACATGCTCTTTTTCTCCACAGTATGAAGTTCATTCTTCAACTGTATCTTACGTGCCTTGGTATTTGTTTCATAAAGCTTTACCAAGGTGTCCCACGCCTCCTTGGGGGACTTGGCATCCTGAATGTGCCCAATCATGGTGTCCTGTATACTAATGGATAGCCAATACATAACCTTCCTGGCTCCTTGGTTCCAGTCTTTAAACTCTTTCACATCTGCAGCAGTCGGATTTATATCCGGTATCTCCTCATGCTCACCTTCTATGTAGTCCCAATAGCCTTTTCCCATCAGGAAATTCGTTAACCTGAACCTCCAAGCATGAAAGTTATTCTTATCAAGCTTCTCAGCCACAATCTGAGTTATCATTTGACATCTTGCCAAACACACAATTTTACCAGAAACTGCACTCTGGTTTTTCCTGCACAACTGCTGTATTTTCTGCACAGCGGTACTGCAGTCCACTCAAATGTCACAACCAGTGACCTCAATGTGCATACATACATTGAGGTCACAACCAGTGACCTCAATGTGCATACATACACCCAATGGCAACTGTAGACCTCTTTGCAGCACCCACAGTGTCTGCACAGTCAATCTGTCTTCCTGCAGTTCTTAAAACAGAGTTCTGCAGAGAATCAATGACTTACCCGCAGTGCTCAAAATCGCCTGCTTTCTGAAAAACGGAGGTCCAGACGCGCCCGAAACACTTTTTTGGCCCGAAAATTACAATCCGTAGGACTAGTCCGTAGGTAGGACTGTATAGTTGCCCAATAGCTTTACTCCCGCGAAGAAAGCTCCTCAATCAGAGATCATTGCCGGTGCCTCCCGTAGAGCTCCCGACAAGGGTGTAGTCACCAACACAATAGGGAAGAGTAGTTGAAGCTCTTACCCTCGTACCGCTTCTTGTGGTTCTCTTGCTTGCAGCTCAACCCTTAGCACGAACCAGGCTCTGATACCATGAAAAGATGCAGGGGGGAAGAGAGCTTGAGCTCTTGCAAGCACACACACACACTCACAAAACCCTAATAGAGAACACACAAGGTGAGAGGCTGAAAATCTTCTTCTTCTCTACTCAACACTCAACACTCCATATACAAGAATAAGAGTACTCACAATATGAAAGGTACTCAACCAAATACATACACAGGTTCTCTATAATGTGAACCCGACTAAATGAGCTGGCGCTATAACTATGCCAGTCTCTAGAATGGCTGTCACACAGCCTGTCATCCCACTGGCTGCATATCACCCAAGATCTCACCAACCATGCCAGTGGTGTAAGTGTGGGGCCTATCCCCCTGGCGGGTCATCAGTGGCCACCGCCTCACTAGACGAGCTCGATATCTCAACATTAAACACATATAAAAAATCCATGTAGAAAAGAAGGTATGTGCATAAGGCCTAAGTGATTTAACCTCTCAACCCATGAGGATGGCCTATCAAGCTTGCCATGAGCCCTAGACCATGAAAGGCTATCTCCATGAAAGAAGCCAAGAGTACATTTAAGTTTCCAAGATATGAATAACCAAAAAAGATCCTTACAATGAACCCAAGGCCCTATTTATAGTAGCCTTGCCCATGGCCCATTATTTACATGTTTTGAACCTTACCTTATGCTTCATTACATTAATATTTTTTCTCTCTATTTTTAGCTCTCTCTAATTTTAGCTCTTTCTCTATTTAAGCTTTCTCTATTTTTAGCTCTTTCTCTATTTACGCTTTCTCTCTAGCTTTCTTTCTATTTAGATATCTTCTTCTTTGTTTATATCTTCTTAGCTTCTTTCTTTTTTGTTCATTCTATTTGTTCGGTCTCTTTCTCTCCTCTTCCAATCTCCTTTCAAGCTCCTCTTTTTTACATGGTACCTTCTCAACTTGAATGAGGGACACAAGTGTTCTTAATGTTTAGTGGCACCAAAGTAGCTACTAGGACCGTTATGCACGTAAACCCTACTGTGGATACCATCCATGGAATTCCTTTTCTCGTTGGTCATATTTGCGTGTCGATTGAGGATGTCAAAGTGGGAGAAGTACCTCATCCTTTTCCTCTCAAAGATGGTGATATTAGTATGTAAATCAAACCATAGACTACATCATTATATGGCCAGCACGAGCAATTACGTAAGTGTTGTTATATCTCTCTCGCTTTTGCAATTATGCTTTTTTTTGTCGTGATTCTAAAAAAATAATTGCGTTAGTGGTTTTATATCTCTCCCACCTTTATAATTATGTTCTTTTTTTGGTGGTTTTGTTGAGAGAGTAGTTTGTAGCAAGCAATTGAGTAATTTGTCTTATATATGCCCATGTGTTTAGATTGATCCAAACACATCAAAGGAAATCCCACATCCAAAGCGTGCACAACGCTTAAAGAGCACACCTACTAGACAAGCAAGCCAAGAAGTGACAAGTATGAAGAAGAGGAAAATAGTGCAAGAAGATGATGAAGATTATGCTTCTCCTCAAAGAAATCCACCACTCTTCAAAAAAAGGTGCTTCTTCAAAATCCATGAAAGCAACAAAGGAAGTAGGAGAGGTGGAGGAGGGAGCTAGAAAAGAAGGTGATAATGAAGACCACTTCATGTGACACATGCAACTCGTTTGCGACTAGATCTCCTACATGACAACCTAAATAGATCAAAGGTAAATGTTATCCACTTTTTACCAAATCTCGTATAAGGTATTTGTATGGCTCCCAAGATATTTCTCATAAAATAAATTTATCAAAAATAAAATATCCATTAATTTCAATATACTAAGAATTTCAACTTTACTATTTAAATGATTGAATTCCAAATGTCATGGGAATTTTTCTTTTATCATTTAAATATTTCTCATGCATAAAATAAATTTATCTAAAATTCCTCTTTAAATTTAAAAATAATATCCATTAATTCCAATATGCTAAGAATTTCACTCTTCCTATTTAAATGATTGAATTCCAAATGGCATGGGAATTCCTCTTTTATCATTTAAATAAAATTATCATAATTTTCTTTTTTCTTTATTATTTAATTATACATAAACCTTAAAAATTAGTTTTCCATTGAATGTGATGAAAATCATTCTTTTAGCCTAGGATATTCAATCCTAGAATATGGTAGGAAGTCCTCTTTTCACACGTTATGCGCATAAGAATAAATTATATATCAATTTCTTAAAAAATTTACCATAGCTCCGCTGCTATTACTAACAATTTTTAATATTTTTGAAAAGAATAAGACTTAGTAATGTAATTATGATAGTATAACTTTCTTTTAACCTTAAATCGAATTTATGGATTTAACTCATAAGATTACCATAATTTACTAGCATATAAGTATAAAAAACCATTTTCTTAACCTCTAGCTTCACAAGCCTAGAGTTTGATTTGTGAATTGAGAATTTCTCCATGAGAAGCATCAATTGAATAGAGAATTGGTCATAGGAATGACCATTCTTTGGGGGAGAGAGGGAGATAAACATAAAAAGCATCCTAATTAAGTATAAATGTAAACTTTTCTTAGAGAATTCAGTACAACTCTTAAGAAAAGCTTGATTTGCATTATAAACACTTAATTTAGAAACTTCTCAAGCTTGAGAGGGATTGAGAAGTGAAAACATTGAGAATAGTAGAGGAAAACCATAAAATTACACTTTACCTCTTGTTTTTGCTTGCTTCTCTATCTTAGAAGAAGCCCCCAACCAATCAATTGGTTAGTGTGTTGAAAGGAAAGCTCCAAGGATGGTTGAAGAGAGAGAGAGAGGCTCCACTCTCTCCAAAAGTAGAGGATTTTTAAGGGATAATAAAAAATATCATTATTTTAATGTAATACTGGCATGGTATAGTTCACATATTTTTTTACAAAAGACTAAGGATATATTTATAGGTGAGGGAGGCCTCTAACCAAGTCCAATTAGGTTCTATAATTTTCTAGGTTCAACTTGGCTAAATTTGGACAAGATTTGGACCTAGTTTGGCTCCCTTTTGATTTGGATTGATCTAGGAGAGAGGAGAGATAAAAATATCACAATTTTTTTGAGTTAAAAACTCCACCACATGTGTGAAACAGGTGCCTCCTTGAAGTCTCCGCCCCTCCTTACCAAGGTGTCAAAAATGTATCATTATACCAAAATATCTCATTTTTTTTGTAATATCTCATAGTTTTTAACTAATAAACCTTGTACTCAATCAACTCTTCATCTTATGTGGGCATTTACTCATTTTTGGGTATTTTCTTTTATTCATTGGATTTATCTCCTCTCCAAACTTGGATTGATCCTATTGACCCATAGGAACCTTAATTGGACCATAATCCAAAAATTTATGAAAATCTAGACCCTTAGGCTAAGGTCCTTTATACACATTTTCAATTAATTTCCAATTGCACATTGGAAAGTTCTTTTTGAATTTTTGTGTCAGGGGATAGAAGGATTTTTATATCCGAAAATATCTCAATTTTAGATTACCTGTCTCTAGATATTTTCTCTCTCCAGGCCAAAATAGGATAAAACAGGATCTTTCTTCTATTTCTGAGAGGGGAATAATTACAAGATCAGAAGGGGAGGTTTTTACACCTGTACACCTCAAAAGCTGGAGGGAGGAATCTTACATCCTACCCCACTTAAAAAATGTGAGATGTCCTTATCTTGGAGGACAACTCTTTCCCTTAAGAACCAACTGATTCTAGGGTTCCTTATAGTCTTGTCAACCCAACAGAATCCTAAGATAAAGATCCCTTCTACGAGAAGAACATATAGAACTCATTATAAATTAACAATTCATTCAGAACATATCGTTCATATCCTTAACACAATAATGGTCCATCAGACCGAAAATTCTATCTGAACATTCCTCCACGGGAATTTCAGTTATGCAGGTTCTCAATTTGTCATCCCTTAATTTGAGTCACTGGGTCAAAGGTCAAACAGCACCAATCTGTCAGCACAATCCACTAATCTCGTAGTGATTTGCTGAAGTCATTATTGTCATTCCAGTTATTAACATCATTACTGGGATTCGTCCCATTCATCCTCATTGTGGATTTATTTAACTTATCTTCTTTCAACTAGAATTCAGGAATCATCATCTTTCAATCAGAATCCAAATCAACTCATCAATTCTCAACCAAAATTTTAAAATCATATCAACCAGCATTCGAATTCATCATCTGGATAGCATTTTTGCTTATAGTTTCAAGGTCTTCGATTTACTCGTATATACTGCCAGTAAAGAGCTGTAATTATACCCTCAGTATATACGGGTAGTCATGGTCCTTGGAATTATAAGGTAAATACCATCATGTCTAAGCCTCAAGAAAGTCAAGGATTCTATACAATTGCGGTACTTCCATCTGAAGACCCAATTACCAATTTATGAATTTCATTCCCGAATATCAATTTGTATGAATTTCATACAACTTCAATCTTTTATTGGTACTCCATAAATTTTTGACATTTTTGGCTTCTCGGTTGATCCACTTTAGCCAATTCGCTCTGATACCAATTTGAAAGATACATGCCCCCTCCGCGCAACGAATTCGGGGGTGCTAGCAGCGAAAGTAGCACTTCTTACACAGGGCATAGTCTCTCACTCAGGGCCTCGAGGCCTATCTTGTTTGGGGCCATCTGAACAAGAGACTAATCCCTCAGTTCTTCTAAAATCAAGGCACCCGAAAAAACTTCCCTCACCCAAAAAGCACGTGCGATTCCTCCATGATATTTTTATTCTAACGTAGTCAAGGAGGTCATCACTAACTAAACTAATCTGACCAAACCCGTAAGCCACATGGTCAGATCAAGGAAAAGACTTGCACTTGGATCATAGAGACCGATGCTTTTTTCCTCATCGAGAGGCACAGTCGTTGATTCTTTTCCATAGAACAAGGACTATCCGGGATTTATTTCATATATCGTACCATAACAGAATTGAGTCTCATTTTAGGGATCCAGCAATCTAGCCCCATGGGTTGATAGGATCCATTTAAGAATTTGGTTATGTTTTATCCCGGGTACCAGGGAAAAGAGTTCCCAGACACCCTAGCCGGCGCTTCATGCAAACTTCAAGATAGTCACACCACTTACACACCCAATATGAAATTGCCCTTTTCCATAGATTCAGCTGTCTTTAAAAAATCTCGTAATAAAACCATAATATCACTTATCATAATCCTCCTAAATATCTGGTTGAATTCTACTTTCCAATCATTCCATCATCGGTGTACCTATGGCATCATTGGCAACCGGAACGTTCACCACCTGTCCACTCAGGGGCCTTTTCGATAGTTCCTAGCTCATAGTATCCGGAAATATATTCACTTATGAAAATCCAGATGGACTCTCCATTGAAGATAAGCAAGATCGACCAACAGATCCATATAAAAGAGCCATGGACTCATCCATTGAGGACCAGCAAGGTTAATCAACCAGATCCATGTTCGAATTCAGAAAACAACTCTTACTCCTTGTTCCAATATCTTTCTCGACGCACGCGTGGGTATCTACCGGTGACCCAAAGCCCGAGCACCGTATGGTCAACACCCTCTAGGATCCTTCACAGGTCACCTACAGCTTCACTCATAGGCCGCTTCCTTGGTCCCTCATCCACCATACCGAAAGCTCACCATTTAAATCCAACCGAGACTGGTCACGAGCTACACGAGACGTCCTCCGTTGACTCTCTGTCAGCCATTCAGCTTTATCACTTAGGTCTCCACGACCTCATTCATACGACGGTCAAAATGCTTCCCCATCATTCTTGACATAAAATAGTCATTTAAAAATAGGTCATAAATACAGTTTCTATATCGAACTCTCGTCCTTCCACATTGTTCCACATCAATCCACATTACTTAATCCAAGTCCAATCATATGTATTCCCATCGTCCTTCATCCATTCTCATCCAATCACATCTTTTTCCATCTTGTCACATCTTTTCACATTTATACTCATCACATCTCATACACTCGCATCTACCCATATCCACATCTCATCACATCACATTCATTCACATCTCATCCATTCATATCTACCCCGATCCACATCACATCACATCCATTTCACCTCACATCTATCCTGATTCACATCACATCCATTCACATCACATATTATCCATTCACATCTATCCCAATTTACATCATATCACATCACATCTCACCCATTCACACTTATCCCAACTCACATCACATCACATATCATCCATTCACATCTATCCTAATTTACATCATATCATATCACATCCATTTCACATCACATCTCACCCATTCACACTTATCCCGACTCACATCACATCACATCCATTCACATTCATCACATTCATTGTATCCCCATTCCATCACATACATTCTATCCGCATTACATCACGTCCGCATCTATCCACATCATATCTCATTCATTCCATCCACATTACATCACATCCACATCATATCTCATTCATACACATCCCATCTCATTCATCCACATCCATCCAATCATTCACATGCACGACTATCCACATCTATTCATACATTTACATCTATCACTTCACATCCACATATATTCACATCACATCACATTTCATCCACATCTCTTTATATCACATCACATCTCATCCACATCTACATCACATTCACATCCACATCTCTTTACATTACATCACATCTCATCCACATCCACATCTCCTTACATCACATCACATCTCACTCACATCCACATCACATTCACATCCACGTCTCTTTTCAGCACATCACATCTCATCCACATCCACATCACTTTCACATCCACATCCCTTTACATTACATTCTTTCACATACACATCCACATCCATTTACATCACATTCTTTCACATACACATCCAGATCCATTAACATCACATTCCTTCCCATACACATCCACATCCATTTACTTCACATCTACACATCCACATACACATCCATTTACATCACAATCTTTCACATACACATCCACATCCATTTACTTTCCATCTCACCCTTTCACATATGCTCTCATCTCATCATTCACATCCACATCCATTTACTTCACATCCACATCCATTTACTTCACATCTACACATCCAGATCCATTAACATCACATTCCTTCCCATACACATCCACATCCATTTACATCACAATCTTTTACATACACATACACATCCATTTACATCACAATCTTTCACATACACATCCACATCCATTTACTTTCCACCTCACCCTTTCACATATGCTCTCATCTCATCATTCACATCCACATCCATTTACTTTCCATCTCACCCTTTCACATATGCTCTCATCTCATCACTCACATCCACATCCATTTACTTCACATCACATCCACATCCATTTACTTCACATCTAATCCATATTCATTTTCATCACACCACATCCCATCACATCCCATTCACATCTTTTTACATCCAGTCACATCCTATCACATCCAGTCACATCCTATCACATCCCATTTACATCTTATCACATCCCATTCACATCTTATTCCCATTTAGTAGCTTTTCACATCCCATCACATCTTTTTACATCCAGTCACATCCTATCACATCCCATTTACATCTTATCACATCCCATTCACATCTTATTCCCATTTAGTAGCTTTTCCTACTTCAATACTGATAATGGGACTTTTTCTAAATTTCTACCAATTATTTGGCTTAGATAAAGGTTCTTTTTCTCGACAACTATTTCCATATTCTTTCTCAATTTCTCAAATGAATTATATTCAATAATCCTCTTTTGAATAAAAGAATTCATGGGATTTACAAAAATCAATTCTACCCATATTTCCACTTTTGATATAAATATTCATAATTTGAATTATACCAAACATTCCTCTTTTTTCCATTTAATTTCTTGGATCTCAAATGTCATGGGAATTCCTCTTTTTACATTTAATTACTTGAATTCTAAATGTCATGGGAATTCCTCTTTTATCATCAAATAAATTTATCTAAAATTCCTCTTTTCTTTAATAAAAATATCCATTAGTTCAATATGCCAAGAATTTCACTTTTACTATTTAAATGATTGAATTCCAAATGTCATGGAAATTTCTCTTTTATCATTTAAATATTTCTCATGCATAAAATAATTTTATCTAAAATAAAATATCCATTAATTCCAATATGCTAAGAATTTCAATTTTACTATTTCAATTATTGAATTCCAAATGTCATGGGAATTTCTCTTTTATCATTTAAATATTTCTCATAAATTAAATTTATCTAAAATAAAATATCCATTAACTCTCCAATATGCTAAGAATTTCACTTTTACTATTTAAATGATTGAATTCCAAATGTCATGGGAATTCCTCTTTTATCATTTAAATATTTCACATGCATAAAATAAATTTATCTAAAATTTCTCTTTAAATTTAAATAAAATATCCATTAATTTCAATATGCTAAGAATTCCACTCTTCTTATTTAAATTATTGAATTCCAAATGTCATGGAAATTTCTCTTTTATCATTTGCATAAAATTACCATAATTTTCTCTTCTCTTTATTATTTAATTATACATAAACCTTAAAAATTAGTTTTCCATTGAATGTGATGAAAATTATTCTTTTAGCCTAGGATATTCAATCCTAGAATATGGTAGGAAGTCCTCTTTTCACGTTATGCATAAGAATGAATTATGTATCAATTTCTTAAAAATTTTACCATTACTTCACATCTCATCCACATTTATTTTCATCACACCACATCCTATCACATCCCATTCACATCTTATCACATCCAGCCACATCCTATGGCATCCCATTTACATCTATTTACATCTTATTCCCATTTAGTAGCTTTTCCTACTTCGATACCGGTAATGGGACTTTTTCTAAATTTCTGCCAATTGTTTGGCTTAGATAAAGGTTCTTTTTCTCGATAACTATTTCCATATTCTTTCTCAATTTCTCAAATGAATTATATTCAATATTTCTCTTTTGAATAAAAGAATTCATGGGATTTATAAAAATCAATTCTACCCATATTTTCACTTTTGATATAAATGTTCATAATTTGAATTATACCAAACATTCCTCTTTTTTCCATTTAATTTCTTGGATCTCAAATATCATGGAATTCCTCTTTTATCATCAAATGAATTTATCTAAAATTTCTCTTTTCTTTAATAAAAATATCCATTAATTCAATATGCCAAGAATTTCACTTTTACTATTTAAATGATTAAATTCCAAATGTCATGGTAATTCCTCTTTTATCATTTAAATATTTCTCATGCATAAAATAATTTTATCTAAAATAAAATATCCATTAATTTTAATATGCTAAGAATTTTAATTTTACTATTTAAATTATTGAATTCCAAATATCATGGGAATTTCTCTTTTATCATTTAAATATTTCTCATAAATTAAATTTATCTAAAATAAAATATCCATTAATTTCAATATGCTAAGAATTTCACTTTTACTATTTAAATGATTGAATTCCAAATGTCATGGGAATACCTCTTTTATCATTTAAATATTTCATATGCATAAAATAAATTTATCTAAAATTTCTCTTTAAATTTAAATAAAATATCAATTAATTTCAATATGCTAAGAATTCCACTCTTCTTATTTAAATTATTGAATTCCAAATGTCATGAGAATTCCTCTTTTATCATTTGAATAAAATTACCATAATTTTCTCTTTTCTTTATTATTTAACTATACATAAACCTTAAAAATTAGTTTTCCATTGAATGTGTTGAAAATCATTCTTTTAGCCTAGGATATTCAATCCTAGAATATGGTAGGAAGTCCTCTTTTCACGTTATGCATAAGAATGAATTATGTATCAATTTCTTAAAAATTTTGCCATTACTTCACATCTCATCCACATTTATTTTCATCACACCACATCCTATCACATCCCATTCACATCTTATCACATCCAGCCACATCCTATCGCATCCCATTTACATCTATTCACATCTTATTCCCATTTAGTAGCTTTTCCTACTTCGATACCGGTAATGGGACTTTTTCTAAATTTCTGCCAATTGTTTGGCTTAGATAAGGTTCTTTTTCTCGACAACTATTTCCATATTCTTTCTCCATTTCTCAAATGAAATATATTCAATATTCCTCTTTTGAAAAAAAGAATTCATGGGATTTACAAAAATCAATTCTACCCATATTTTCACTTTTGATAAATATTCATAATTTGAATTATACTAAAAAAATTTCTTTTTTCCATTTAATTTCTTGGATCTCAAATATCATGGGAATTCCTCTTTTTACATTTAATTACTTGAATTCTAAATGTCATGGAAATTCCTCTTTTATCATCAAATAAATTTATCTAAAATTTCTCTTTTCTTTAGTAAAAATATCCATTAATTCAATACGCCAAGAATTTCACTTTTACTATTTAAATGATTGAATTCCAAATGTCATGGGAAATCCTCTTTTATCATTTAAATATTTCTCATGCATAAAATAATTTTATCTAAAATAAAATATCCATTAATTTCAATATACTAAGAACTTCACATTTACTATTTAAATGATTGAATTCCAAATGTCATGGGAATTCCTCTTTTATCATTTAAATATTTTTTATAAAATAAATTTATCTAAAATAAAATATCCATTAATTCTAATATGCTAAGAATTTCACTTTTACTATTTAAATGATTGAATTTCAAATGTCATGGGAATTTCTTTTTTATCATTTAAATATTTCTCATGCATAAAATAAATTTATCTAAAATTTCTCTTTAAACTTAAATAAAATATCCATTAATTTCAATATGCTAAGAATTTCACTCTTCTTATTTAAATGATTGAATTCCAAATGTCATGGGAATTCCTCTTTTATCATTTGAACAAAATTACCATGTTTCTCTTTTCTTAATTATTTAATTATACATAAATCTTAAAAATTAGTTTTCCAGTGAATGTGATGAAAATCATTCTCTTAGCTTAGGATATTCAATTCTAGAATATGGTAGGAAGTCCTCTTTTCACGTTATGCATAAGAATGAATTATGTATCAATTTCTTAAAAATTTTGTCATAGCTCCACTGCTATTACTCACAATTTTATATTTTTGGAAAGAATAAGACTTAGTAATGTAATTATGATAGTATAACTATCTTTTAACCTTAAATCCAATTTATGGATTTAACTCATAAGATTACCATAATTTACTAGCATATAAGTGTAAAAACCCATTTTCTTAACCTCTAGCTTCACAAGCCTAGAGTTTGATTTGTGAATTGAGAATTTCTCCATGAGAAGCATCGATTGAATAGAGAAATGGTCATAGGAATGACCATTCTTTGGGGGAGAGAGATGAACATAAAAAGCATCCTAATTAAGCATTAATGTAAACTTTTCTTAAATATTCATTTCTGAATTATTCATTACACCTCTTGTTTTTTCTTGCTTCTCTATCTTAGAAGAGGCCCCCAACCAATCAATTGGTTAGTGTGTTGAAAGGATTGCTCCAAGGATGGTTGAAGAGAGAGAGAGGCTCCACTCTCTCCAAAAGTAGAGGATTTTTAAGGGATAATAAAAAATATCATTATTTTAATGTAATACTGGCATGGTATAGTTCAAAGATTTTTTTACAAAAGACTAAAGATCTATTTATAGGTGAGGGAGGTCTCTAACGAAGTCCAACTAGGTTCTAGAATTTTTCAAGTTGAGTTTGGCTGAATTTGGACAAGATTTGGATCTACTTTGGCTCCCTTTTGATTTGGTTTGATCCAAGAGAGAGGAGAGATAAAAATATCACAATTTTGTTAAGTTAAAAACTCCACCACATGTGTGAAACTAATAAACCTTGTACTCAGTCAACTCTTCATCTTATGTAGGCATTTACTCATTTTTGGGTATTTTCTTTTATTCATTGGATTTATCTCCTCCCCACACTTGAATTGAATTTAATTCGCAATATCAATTTGTATGAATTTTGTCACACAATTTCAATCTTTTATTGGTACTCCATAAATTTTTGACATTTCTAGCTCCTTGGTTGATCCACTTTAGCCAATTCGCTCTGATACCAGCTGAAAGATCCCTGCCCCCTCCACGCAACAAATTCGGGGGTGCTAGTAGTGGAAGTAGCACTTCTTGCGCAGGGCAAAGCCTCTCACTCGAGGCCTCGCCCACGAATATCCGAACAAGAGACTAATCCCTCGGTTCTTCCAAAACTGAACCCGGAAAAACTTCCCTCTCCCAGAAAGCACGGGCGATTCGTCCATGATATTTTTATTCTAACATAGTCAAGGTTATCACTAACGTAGTCAAGGTTATCACTAACCAAACTGATCTGACCGAACCTGTAAGCCACATGGTCAGATCAAGGAAAAGACTTGCACTTGGATCATAGAGACCAACGCTTTTTTCCTCATCGAGAGGCACAGCCGTTGATTCTTTTCCATAGAACAAGGACTATCTGGGATTTACTTCATATATCGTACCATAACAAAATTGAGTCTCATTTTAGGGATCCATCGGTCCAGCCTAACCCCATCCACAGCCCCATGGGTTAGCCAACTGCCCAATCACTGTAGTGATAGGATCCATTTAGGAATTTGGTTATGTTTTGTCC
The DNA here is from genome assembly GCF_041138505.1 of Cibotium barometz. Taxonomy (NCBI): domain Eukaryota; kingdom Viridiplantae; phylum Streptophyta; class Polypodiopsida; order Cyatheales; family Cibotiaceae; genus Cibotium; species Cibotium barometz. The sequence continues at coordinate 34,827,876 of NC_141083.1, forward strand.
CGGGTACCAGGGAAAAGAGTTCCCAGGCCCCCCTAGCCGGTGCTTCATACAAACTTCAAGATAGTCACACCACACCCAATATGAAATTTCCTTTTCCCACAAAATCAGTTGTCTTTAAAACAATCTTTTAATGAAACCATAATATCACTGATCATAATCCTCCAAAATATCGGGTTGAATTCTAATTTCTTATCATTCCATCATCAATGTACCTATGGCATCATTGGCAACCAGAACGCTCACCACGTGTCCACTCAGGGGCCTTTTTTATAGTTCCTAGCTCATAGTACCCAGAAATATATTCACTTATGAAAATCCAAATGGACTCTCCATTGAAGATCAGCAAGATCAACCAATAGATCCATATAAAAGAGCCATGGACTCATCCGTTGAGGACCAACAAGGTTAATCAACCAGATCCATGCCCGAATTCAGAAAACAACTCTTACTCCTTGTTCCAATATCTTCCTCGACACACACGTGGGTATCTTCTGGCGACCCAAAGCCCAAGCACCGTATGGTCAGCACCCTCTAGGATCCTTCGCAGGTCACCTAGAGCTTCACTCATAGGCCGCTTCCTTGGTCCCTCATCCACCATACCGGAAGCTCACCATTTAAATCGAACCGAGGCTAGTCAAGACCTCGGCCGACCGTACTACGCCAGACGTCCTCCGTTGACTCTCCATCAGCTGTTGCAACTTTATCACTTAGGTCTCCACGACCTCATTCACATGACGGTCAAAATGCTTCCCCAGCATTCTTAACATAAAAAATAGGTCATAAATACAGTTTCTTTAACGAACTCTTGTCCTTCCACATTGTTCCACATCAATCCACACTACTTAATCCAAGTCCAATCATATATATTCCCATCGTCCTTCATCCAATCACATCTCTTTCCATCTCGTCACATCTCTCCACTCGTATCTTTCCACATTTATACTCATCACATCTCATCCACTCCCATCCACCCATATCCACATCTTATCACATCACATTCATTCACATCTCATCCATTCATATCTACCCCGATCCACATCACATCACATCCATTTCACCTCACATCTCATTCATTCACATCCATTTCACCTCACATCTATCCTGATTCACATCACATCCATTCACATCACATATTATCCATTCACATCTATCCCAATTTACATCATATCACATCACATCCATTTCACATCACATGTCACCCATTCACACTTATCCCGGCTCACATCACATCACATATCATCTATTCACATCTATCCCAATTTACATCTCATATCATATCACATTCATTTCACATCACATCTTACCCATTCACACTTATCCCGACTCACATCACATCACATCCATTCACATTCCTCACATTCATTGTATCCCCATTCCATCACACACATTCTATCCACATTACGTCACGTCCGCATCTATCCACATCATATCTCATTCATTCCATCCACATTATATCACATCCACATCATATCTCATTCATACACATCCCATCTCATTCATCCACATCCATCCAATCATTCACATGCAGCACGACTATCCACATCTATTCATACATTCACATCTATCACTTCACATACATATATATTCACATCACATCACATTTCATCCACATCTCTTTACATCACATCACATCTCATCCACATCCACATCACATTCACATCCACATCTCTTTACATTACATCACATCTCATCCACATCCATATCACATTCACATCCACATCCCCTTACATCACATCTCACCCACATCCACATCACATTCATATCCACATCTCTTTTTAGCACATCACATCTCATCCACATCCACACCCCTTTATATTGCATTCTTTCACATACACATCCACATCCATTTACTTCACATACACAACCACATCCATTCATCCAATCATTCACATGCATGATTATCCACATCTATTCATACATTCACATCTATCACTTCACATCCACATATATTCACATCACATCTCATCCACATCCACATCTCTTTATATCACATCACATCTCATCCACATCCACTCACATTCACATCCACATTTCCTTACATCACAACACATCTCACCCACATCCACATCAAATTCACATCCTCATCTCTTTTCAGCACATATCACATCTCATCAACATCCACATCACTTTCACATCCACATCCCTTTACATTACATTCTAAAAAAATGCCAAACCAGTCTCAATGGCAAAAGCTGTCAGAATGGTAAAGGACTTTGCCAAGGCATTTGCAAGCTGGTGACCGAAACCCTGACATCCAAAACATCTGTTCTCACTTCTAAGCTCATCCCTCTGAGTCCTTGAAAAAGGTGGGGCTTCTGAGAAAGTGTTCTGAGGGAAGGGTCTTCATTCACTTCTGAATCTACCAGCATCTTGATTCTGATTTGGGCCTTGCTGCCTCTTTGGGGGTGAGATCCCTGTTCCCACACCGAGCAACGGATTCGGGGTACTAGCAGCAGCGGAAGTAGCACTTCTCGCACGGGACAGAGTCCCACACTCGGGGCCTCGTCCCCACCACGGATATCCGGACAAGAGACTAATCTGTCGGTTTTTCCAAAACCGAATCCGCAAAAACTTCCTTTATCCGGAAAGCACGGGCGATTCCACGAGGATAACTTTTTACTCTAACGTAGTCAAGACTATTACTGATCAAGCTGATCCGACTGCACCTATAAAGGTACTCGGTTAGATCAAGGAAGAAACTTGCACTTGGATCATTGGGATCAACTCTTTTTTTCCCATCAAGAGGCATAGCCGTTGATTCCTATCCATAGAACAATTACTGTTTGGGATTTACTTCATCTATCGTAATAACAAAAATTGAGTCTCGATTTACGGATCCATCAGTCCAGCCTAACCCCATCCAGTCCCATGGGTTAGCCAACCGCCCAACCACTGTAGTGATGCGATCCAACTAGGAATTTGGTTAGGTTTTGTCCCGGGTACCAAGGAAAAGAGTTCCAAGGCCCCCTAGCCAGAAGTTCATGCAAACATAAAACTAGTCACACCACTTACACACCCAATATGAAATTGCCTTTTTTCTCAGCATCAGCTAACTTTAAAACAATCCTTTAATGAAACCATTATGTCACTGATGACAATCCTCAAAGTCTCTGGTTGAATCCTTATTTCCAGTCATTCATTCATCGGTATACTTATGGCATCATTGGCAACCAGAACGCTCACCACCTGTTCACTCAGGGGCCTTTTCCATAGTTCCTAGCTCATAGTAACCGGCGATATATTCATATAATAGAATGGAATCTCCGTAGAAGATCAGCAAGATCAACCCACAGATCCATATAAAAGAGCCATGGACTCATCCGTTGAGAACCCGCAAGGTCAATCAACCAGATCCATGCCCGGTTTCAGAAAACAACTCTTATTCCTTGTTCTAATATCTTCCACGATGCACGTGTGGGTATCTTCGGCGACCCCGAGTCCGAGCACCGTATGGTCAGCACCCTCTAGGATCCTTCGCAGGTGACCTAGCGCTTCACTCATAGGCCGCTTCCTTGGTCCCTCATCCACCGTACCGGAAGCTCACCATTTAAATCGAACCGAGGCTGGTCAAGACCTCGGTCGACCTTGCTACGCGAGACGTCCTCCATTGACTCTCCGTCGTCTCAGCAGTTGCAACTTTATCAGTTAGGTCTCCATGACCTTAATCCACAAGATGGTCAAAATGCTTCCCCAGTATTCTTGACATAAAACAGTCATTTACAAACAGTCACAAAATACAGTTTCTATATCGAACTCTCGTCTTTCAACATTATCCCTCCTCAATCCACATTACTTAATCCACATTCCATTCAATGTGTATTCATTTTCATCCATTTACTCATATCGACGACACATTATTTTCCATACGCATTCACGTTCATTATTCTACATACGCATCCATGCATACATCCATTTTCACATCCTCATTCATACATCCACATCCACATACATAACCATACATCCACATCTCCATGTATACATCCACATCCATAATCACATTCACATCCATACATCTACATCTACATGCGTACATCCGCATCTCCATGCATACATCAACATCTCTATGCATATATCCACATCCACATTCTCATTCACATCCATACATCTACATCTACATGTATACATCCATTTTCACATTCATACATCCACACTCCCATTTCCACATCCACACATCCACATACATACATACATCCATTTCCACATTCCCATTCATATAGCCCCATACGCCTTCACATCTATTCTTTTACATCACATCCATTCTCGCCCTATCACAACCCATATACATCTTATCTCATCACATACACTTCTTATCTCATCCCATACACATCTTATCACATCTCACACACCTCTTATCACATCCTAACTCATCTTATCACATCCTAACTCATCTCATATACATCTTATCACATCTTAACTCATCTTATCACATCCTAACTCATCCCATATGTATCTTATCACATCTTAACTCATCTTATCACATCTTAACTCATCCCATATGTATCTTATCACATCTTAACTCATCTTTTCACATCCTAACTCATCCCATAAGTATCTTATCACATCTCATACACCTCTCATCACATCCTAACTCATCCCATAAGTATCTTATCACATCTCATCACATCTCATACACCTCTCATCACATCCTAACTCATCCCATAAGTATCTTATCACATCTCATCACATCTCATACACCTCTTATCACATCCTAACTCATCTTATCACATCCTAACTCTTCTCATATACATCTTATCACATCCTAACTCATCTTGTCACATTCTAACTTATCTCATATACATCTTATCACATCTCATACATCTCTTATCACATCCTATCCCTTCCCATATCTATTTATAGAATACAAGAAAATTCTTATATTGATATAAGATTTCTTTACGCATCTAATTATGCATAAATTCCATTTAAGGAGACTAACACTTTCGAAATAAAAATCAATCTTTTATGCATCTTCCTATGCATAAATTCATTTTAAATGAGAATGACACTTTGAATTAAAATTCAATCTTTCATGCATCTTCCTATGCATAAATTCAATTTAGATGAGAATGACACTTTTGAATTAAAATTAATCTTTTATGCATCATCTTATGCATAAATTCAATTTAGATGAGAATGACACTTTTGAATTAAAATCAATCTTTTATGCATCTTCCTATGCATAAATTCACTTTAGATAAGAATGACACTTTTGAATTAAAATCAATCTTTTATGCATCTTCTTATGCATAAACTCAATTTAGATGAGAATGACACTTTTGAATTAAAATCAATCTTTTATGCATCTTCTTATGCATAAATTCTCAATTTAGAAGAGAATGACACTTTTGAATTAAAATCAATATTTTATGCATCTTCTTATGCATAAAATTTAAATGTGATAAAAGTAACACTTTTATAATAAAATAATCATTTTTTTTTTGTAATATTTTTACAATAAAATAATAATTTATTTATTTTTTTCACCTCTATGCACGAAATTCAATATGATAAAAGTAACAGTTTTATAATAAAATAATCATTTTTTTTCTTTATAATTTTACAATAAAATAATCATTTTTTTAATACCTCTATGCATGAAATTCAATATGCTAAAAGTAACACTTTTATAATAAAATATTCATCTTTTATGCGTACCTCTATGCATGAAATTCAATTATGCTAAAAGTAACACTTTTATAAATAAAATATTCATCTTTTATGCATACCTATATGCATGAAATTCAATTATGCTAAAAGTAACACTTTTATAATAAAATATTCATCTTTTATGCATACCTCTATGCATGAAATTCAATTATGCTAAAAGTAACACTTTTATAATAAAATAATCATTATAAAAACTTGACATTAATCAATTAACCATTCACCTAGGATAGAGAATGGTTAGTTTTGTTTGAAAGAGAGGGAAATACCTTTTTGTAATGAGGTATAACATTTTTAGAGAAGACATAAAACATAAGAACCATTAAAGCCATAAAAATCATAAAATAAGTGAAAAGAACAATCACCAACTTACTAATGACTTTGAAAGCTTTCCTTTGGCTTGATGGTTTGAGGGTTCAACTCTTGTTTGGACAAGAGTGGTCAACCAATCTTTGGAAGAGGGAAATGTCAAAAACTAATGAATTATTAATAAATTCATAGTTCTTGGCTTGGGTGAAATAGAGTAACAATGCCTTAAAGACTATATATTTTCAACAAGGGGGAGGCTTCTATTTATAGGAAAAATTGAGCTCCTAACCAAACAAACTGATTCTAGAATTTTTCAAGTTAGTTTGGTCAATTTTTGACCATTTTTAGGTCAGTTAGGCTAACTTTTTGGAACTAGACTTGAATGAGGAGAGAGGAGAGATGAAATATCTCAATTTTTGATGATAAAAAACTCAATTTGCCCATGTGAAGTAGGCGCCTCATTGAAGGCCCTCCCCTTCCTTACATATGTGTCAAAAATGGAATCATTATACTCAAAATATCTCAATTTTTAATATTGCTCATAGTTTCTTACTAATAAACCTTGTACATATTTAACTCTTCATCTTATGTGAGAATTGAAGGGACTCCCCTTCCTTACATATGTGTCAAAATGGAATCATTATACCCAAAATATCCCATATTATTAAAATTACTCATAGTTTCTTACTAATAAACCTTGTACATATTCAACTCTTCATCTTATGTGAGAATTGAAGGGACTCCCCTTCCTTACATATGTGTCAAAATGGAATCATTATACCCAAAATATCTCATATTATTAAAATTACTCATAGTTTCTTATTAATAAACCTTGTATATATTCAATGTGAGCATTTACTCATTTTTGGGTATCTTCTTTTATAAAATTGGATTTATCTCCTCCCCACACATGGATTGATCTTATTGGTCCATAAGAACCTTAATTGGACCATAATCCAAGATTTCTGAAAATCTAGACCCTTAGGTTAAGGTCCTTTATACCCATTTCCAATTAATTCCAATTGCACATTGGAAAGTTCTTTCTGAATTTCTGTTTCAGGGAAATTTATTTTAATAATATGAGAAATTTTTCTATCTAAAAATATTCAAAATCTGAATATTCTCTCTCTAGAATATTTTCTCTCTCTAAGTCAAAACAGGCAGAGACAATATCTTTTATATTTCTGAAGAGGGTATTGATTACAGGAGAAGATGTTGGACATTTTGAGAGGCTGGGGAGGAATCTTACATTCTCTTCCACTTGAAAAACGTGAGATGTCCTCATCTCGCAAACTGAGGTAATTTCGCAAGATGCACGAATATGAGACTAAGAGAAAATTTAATTAAGATTAACCACCAAGAAAAGTCTCAAAGAGAGCAAGACTCAAGACAAGAACAAAGATTTCAACTTTATTCACTCTTGGAACATATACAGCAAGATAGAAGAACTTTTTACAATTCCATAAGCCCATCCATCTCATAAGGTCACAAAAATAGCACTCACAAGCTGCACACGTATAAGGTAACTCATCTATGGGAATAATTTGGCTGGATACTGCAGCACCTACCTCAGTGGTATGAGGTGATCTAACAAAAGGACCTCTAAGAGGCAAGCCGAAAACGGGATAAATGCATATCTTCTGGTGAGGAAGAAAGCATGCTAGTAAGAAGACCCACTCAGAAAATCCACCATGCCTTGATCTCATCACACAGTAGTATCGGGGACCCAAACCCAAAGCTTCAATAACCATGGCCAAGCAGACATTGTTACGAAAGTGCTGCCGACCCCATGGTATTACCCTAGTTATGTCTCGACAGGTCCGCCATTTGGTCTGAGCTACAGAAGTTCCCAACAAGTGAGGGAAAAGTGAGCGCTCATACAGTTCTATAAAATCCTTCTTCACAGACTCGCTTGCGTCTTAAAGGTGAGAAATCATCATGGATAAAACCAATTCTTGCTACCAAGCATAAAGGAGATTAAGAAGAAAGGAGATCGATGGAAGTAAGATTACTGCGAACGACAAGTAAGAGTTACGACTTATATAAAAAAAGGAACTAGCGTAACCTAGAAGCCAACGGGGTATCTTGCCACTGAAGTTTTATCGTCTTTCCATGAATTGGGTTTGGCACATTTTTCTTTAGAAGACTTACATGAACTTTGAGATGAGTAGGTAGAAGAAGCTCGTATGGCTAAGTCACCTACTTTCTTTGAAATCACATATGGCCCACTATATCTGGGGGATAACTTCTTATACTTCCCAGAGATAAAAAACTTCTTTTGGCCGTACTCGAATGAAGACCATATCTGCTTCTTTGCATTCTCTGACTGTCCTCTTCTTATCTGCCTCTTCTGCTTTTGTCAATCCTGGGCAGCTTTTATATCTTTATGAATTGTTTGCATCTGCTGCTCTATGTCGTCAAGTATTTGTCTAGACATCTCGACCCTAATCAATGGGTCAGACCTAGTTAATGGAGTTAAGCAATCTTGTAAGATTCCTCCCCCAACCCCTTTTTGATGTCTAGCATATTCCCCTGTAATCAATTCCTTTTCTGAAATATAAGAGATCTTGTTTGTGACTGTTTTAACCTAGAGAGAGAAAATATTCTAGAGAGAGAATATTCAGATTTTGAATATTTTTGGATAGAAAAAATATCTCATCCTATTAAAATAAGTTCCCCTGAAACAGAAATTCAAAAAGAATTTTCCAATGTGCAATTGGAATTAATCGGAAATGTGTATAAAGGACCTTAGCCTAAGGGCCTAGATTTTCAGAAATTTTTGGATTATGGTCCAATTAAGGTTCCTATGGACCAATAGCATCAATCCATGTGTAGGGAGGAGATAAATCCAATTTGTAAAAGAAGATACTCAAAAATGAGTAAATGCTCACATAAGATGAAGAGTTGAAAATGTACAAGGTTTATTAGTAAAAAACTATGAGCAATATTAAAATGATTCCATTATGACACATATGTAAGGAAGGAGAGTTCTTTAAAGAAGGTGCATATTTCACATAAGATGAAGAGTTGAAAATGTACAAGGTTTATTAGTAAAAAAACTATGACACATATGTAAGGAAGAGGAGTTCTTTAAAGAAGGTGCATATTTCACATAAGATGAAGAGTTGAAAATGTACAAGATTTATTAGTAAAAAACTATGAGCAATAAAATTTTGACACATATGTAAGGAAGGGGAATTCTTTAAAGGAGGTACATATTTCACATGCTTGAATGAATTTTAAACTCAAAAATAATGTGATATTTTTATCTCTCATCTCTCTTGAACCAAACCAAATCAAAATGGAACCAAAACGAATCAAAAAGTAACCAAACTAGGTCCAAATCTAGTCCAAATTCAACCAAACTGACTTGGAAAATTCTAGAATCAGTTTGTTTGGTTAGGAGCTCAAATTTTCCTATAAATAGAAGCCTCCCCTTGTTGAAAAAAATATAGTGTCTTATGCTTTGTTACTCTACTCCACCTAAGCCAAAATAGATAGTGTCTTATGCTTTGTTACTCTACTCCACCTAAGCCAAAATAGATAGTGTCTTATGCTTTGTTACTCTACTCCACCTAAGCCAAAATAGATAGAGTCTTATGCATTGTTACTCTACTCTACCTAAGCCAAGAACTGTGAATTCTTTAATAATTCACTAGTTTTTGATACTTCTCTCTTTCTTCAATCCCCATTGGTGGCTCCATCAACATACTAAACCAATTGATTGGTTGGGGGCCTCTACCGTGAATAAAGAATCAAGCAAATTATAAGGTAAGTATATTGAATTTTGATCTTTCTATAATTTCTCAATGATTCTCTCTTCTCAACCCCTCTCAAGCTTGAGAAGTTTAATTGGTATGGTTTTTTAAATGCTATTGAAGTTAATTGGTGAATAGTAGTGAAGAGTTACATAATTTAATAAATGCTATAGAAGTTAATTTCCATTTATGTTTAAAATTCTAATGGTTTTTATGTAATTTCTCTCTCTCACTCAAGAAATGGTCATACTCATGAACCATTCTCAATCCAAATGAAGCTTTTCATAAAGCCTTTCCTTAATCCAAGATTAAGCTATGCTTGAGGCCAAATTAATGGCTTTTTGCTATGCTTTTAGTTTATGCACATTGATGATTCAATCCATTATGGATTGATGACCCAATTAGAGACCATTCTAATTGTTTTCTTAATGATCCAATTAGAGACCATTATGGATTGATGATCCAATTAGAGACCATTCTAATTATTTCTTTAATAATGAGCTTTATCCCTTAGAAAAAAATTGAGATTTATCAGTCATAGTAGCGGAGCTATGGCAAAATTTTTATAGAAATTACGCATAAAATAAATTCATTCAAAGTATAAAAAGAGGGATTCCTACCATATTCTAGGAACTATCATCCTAGATTAATTAAAAGAATTTTATTATGCATGGAGATGTGGATGTTGCATGTAGATGTAGATGTATGGATGTGAGTGTGAATGTGGAGGTGGATGTATGCATGGGACGTGGATGTATGCATGTAGAAATAGATGTGTAGATGAGGATGTAAATGGAGATATGGATGGATGCATGTAGATGTAGAGGTATAGATGTAGATGTGAATGGAGATGTGGATGTATACATGTAGATGTAGATGTATAGATGTAGATGTGGATGTGGAGGTGGATGGATGCATGTAGATGTAGATGTATAGATGTAGATGGGAATGGAGATATGGATGTATGCATGTAGATGTAGTTGTGAATGGAGATGTATATGTATACATGTAGATGTAGATGTATAGATGTAGATGTGGATGTGGATGGGGATGTATGCATGTAGATGTAGGTGTATAGACGTAGATGTGGATGTAGAGGTGGATGTATGCATGTAGATGTAGATGTATAGATGTGGATGTGAATGTGGAGTGGATGTATGCATGTAGATGTAGATGTATGGAGGTGAATGTGAATGTGGATGTGGATGTATGCATAGGGATGTAGATGTATGCATGTAGATGTGAATGTATGCATATAGTTGTGGATGTATGGATGTGAATATACGATTGTGATGTGAGGGAATCTGAAGTGATGAGATGGAAATGATGTGATGGGATGAGTATACATATAAATGGAATATGGAATAAGTAATGTAGACTGATGAGGGATAATGTGGAAAAATGAAAGTTAAAATAGAAATTGTATTGTAAACTGTTTGTAAATGCTGTTTGTAAATGCTGTCTGTAAATGATTGTTTTATGTCAAGAATGCTGGGGGGAGCATTTTGACCGTCTTGTGATTAAGGTCGTGATGAGAAAGTTGCAACTGCTGACGGGGAGTCAATGAAGGACGTCTCGCGTAGCAAGGTCGGCCGAGGTCTTGACCAGCCTCGGTGCGATTAAAATGGTGAGCTTCTGGTACGGTGGATGAGGGGCCAAGGAAGTGGCCTATGCGTGAAGCGCTAGGTTACCTGCGAAGGATCCTAGAGGGTGCTGACCATACGGTGCTCGGGCTCTGGGTCGCCTAGGATACCCACGCGTGCGTCGAGGAAGATATTGGAACAGAGTTGGAGTTGTTTTCTGAAATCGAGCATGGATCTGGTTGATTGACCTTGCTGGTCTTCAATGGATGAGTCCATGGCTCCTTATATGGATCTGTTGGTTGATCTTGCTGATCTTCAACGAGAGTCCATCATGTTAAGTGATTATATTGCCAAGTATTATGGGCTAGGAACTATCGAAACGGCTCCTGAGCGTTCTAGTTGCCAATGATGCCATAGATACTCTGATGAAGGAATGATGGGAAATTAAGAATCAATTGGATAAATTGGAAGATGGTGATCAATGATACTATGGTTTTATTAAAGGATTGTTTTAAACTGGTTGAATCTGGTTGAAAAAGGCAATTTCATATTGGGTGTGTGAGTGGTGTGACTAGTTTTATTTTGCATGAACATCCGGCTAGGGGGCCTTGGAACTCTTTTCCTTAGTACCCGGGACAAAACCTAACCAAATTTTTAATTGGATCCCATCACTACAGTGGTTGGGCGGTTGGCTAACCCATGGGATTGGATGGGGTTAGGCTGGACTGATGGATCCGTAAATCGAGACTCAAACTTTTGTTTTTACGATAGAAAAAAAAAATAAATCCCGGACAGGAACTGTTCTATGGATAGGAATCAACGGCTGTGCCTCTTGAATGGGGAAAAAAGCGTTGATCCCAATGATCCAAGTGCAAGTTTCTTCCTTGAACTGACTAAGTATCTTATAGATGTAATCGGATCATCTCGATCAGAAATGATCTTGACTACGTTAGAGTAAAAAGTTATCCTGGTGGAATCGCCCGTGCTTTCCAGTAGAGGAAGTTTTTCCGGGTTCGGTTTTGGAACAACCGACGGATTAGTCTCTTATCCGGATATCCGTGGGCGAGGCCCCGAGTGTGGGACCCCTGTCCCGCGCGAGAAGCGCTACTTCCGCTGCCAGTACCCTGAATCCGTTGCTCGGTGGGAACAGGGATCTTACAAATCTTGTCCGAAGACGGACCCTGATTAGATTGGTATGAAGAAATTGGTCTCTGAAATTGGATTCTTGACTTCCCTCTGCCCTTGTCATGGCACGAGTCGGGTAGTCTTTTAACTGATGACCAAAACCTTGGCATCCATAACACCGGTTCTCACTTCTGAACTCATCGTTCTGAATCCTTAAAACAGGTGGGGCTCCTGAGAAGTATTCTAGGGAGAAGGTCTTCCCTTTTTAAATAAAATCTTTCTTTTATTTTAGAGAGGGAATAATTATAAGATCAGAAAGGGAGGTTCTTATACTTCGAAGGCTGGGGGAGGAATCTTACAGAAAGTTTGAAGCAATTCCCAGGGTTTGGAACCTTTTAAAGTTTGAGGGTGCAGGCTTTGGATAATTTGTTGATAATCTTCTTGATTAGTGTTTCTTGATTGTTTTAAATTTTCTTAAAATCTTAAAATCTTTCAAGATTAGGAGTTGTTTCACTAAACCTACCAGCCCTTCTCTATCCTTGCTTAGGCCCTTAAGATTCTGTGCATTTTAGGGAGAGATTTAAGATTTAATTTTTAAGGGATAATAAAAAAATATCATTATTTTAATGTAATACTGGCATGGTATAGTTCACAGATTTTTTTACAAAAGACTAAGGATCTATTTATAAGTGAGGGAGGCCTCTAACCAAGTCCAACTAGGTTCTAGAATTTTCCAAGTTTAGCTTGGCTGAATTTGGACAAGATTTGGACCTAGTTTCACTCCCTTTTGATTTGGTTTGATCTTGGAGAGAGGAGAGATAAAAATATCACAATTTTTTTGAGTTAAAAACTCCACCACATGTGTGAAATAGGCGCCTCCTTTTGAAGTCTCCCCCCCTCCTTACCAAGGTAACAAAAATGTATCATTATACCAAAAATGTATCATTATACCAAAATATCTCATTTTTTTAGTAATATCTCATAGTTTTTAACTAATAAACCTTGTACTCAGTCAACTCTTCATCTTATGTGGGCATTTACTTGTTTTTGGGTATTTTCTTTTATTCATTGGATTTATCTCCTCCCCACACTTGGATTGATCCTATTGGCCCTTAGGAACCTTAATTGGACCATAATCCAAAAATTTCTAAAAATCTAGACCCTTGGGCTAAGGTCCTTTATACACATTTTCAATTAATTCCAATTGCACATTGGAAAGTTCTTTTTGAATTTCTGTTTCAGGGGAAACCATTTTAGACACTAGGAGGATTTTTATATCCAAAAATATCTCAATTTCGGATTACCTCTCTCTAGACATTTTCTCTCTCCAGGGTAAAACATGATCTTTCTTCTATTTCAGAGAGGGGAATAATTACAAGATCAAAAGGGGAGATTCTTGCACCTTTTCACCTCAAAAGCTGGAGGGAGGAATGTTACAATGTGCCTGCAATCTTAAAAGATTGGCGTAATCCACAACACGAGAGCACTATGTATACACAACAGCAACTTCGAGAACTTTGGGATGCAAGGATATACAAGAGATGCCCATTGTTCCTTGACTTTCCAAGTGGAGAATTTCCCAAGAGTGAGAAGGAGATGTATACTCGGACATGTAAATTGAAGTAATCAACCATGGTATGAACTATACATAATTAGATATTTTAGTTCTTTTTTAATATTGTTTCTTATATCTTTTCAAATTGTGATTTCTATTGTGAAGCCTAGAAGTATACGTGACCAATCACATGTTTAAGGCAAGGAAAAAGGTCTTATGAGATGAAGGGGATGATGAAGATAAAGAGGATAATGATGATGAAGAAGAGGATCATGATGATGAACTTCACAAGCTACCTCACAAGCTACCATAGCAGCACCCCTATACTCTGCCTCTGAGACAAGGCAACTATTGGTTACTTCTTACTACTCCAACTCATAGCAGCACTCCTAAATGAGGACATAAAACCACTAGTAGATCTCCTGTCTGCAACACTACCAGCCCAATTCAACATCTGTGTACCCATGTAGTTGTATCTCTACACCGGCCTCATAGAAAAGTCCATAATCATCGATGGACTTTATGTACCTAAGAATCCATCTAGCCGCATTCAAGTGTGGCTTCCTAGGGGCCTACATAAACTGACTCACAAACCGCATAACTCAAATCTGACCTAGTAATGGTCATGTAGATCAAGCTACCCACCATGCACCTATATATAGTGAGGTCCTCCAAAAGCTCACATGTATCTACGGCGGAACGCTTTGCGTTCTGCTCCAATGGCACTGAAATAGGCTTACAGCCTGTCATTCCATACTTGGACAACATGTCCAAGTCATATTTTCTCTATAATAACAAAATGCTATGAGGTGATCTCACCACCTCTATGCCCAAAAAATATCGTAGCTCACCCATCCTTCATCTCAAACTTTTGTTTCAAAATCCTCCTAACATCCTATATGTCAACATCACTATCACCAGTGATAATCAAGTCATCCACATATATGACTAATAGCATAATCCCTCTATCTGTCTTTTTCACATAAAGTGAAAATTTTGCAGTGGATATCTAAAATCCAATGCTAACAAGATACTCCTTGACCTTTTTTTACCATGCTCTAGGTTCTTGCTTCAAGCCATATAAGGCTAACCTGCACACAAAATCTGGGTGTGCATCACTCTCATAACCTGGTGGCTGCATCATGTAAACTTCTTCTTGCAAATCACCATGCAAGAAGGCATTCTTTATATCCATCTGATGTAAATACCAACCCTTTGTTGCAGCCATAGCAATGACAACTCTCACGGTTGCCATTCTTGTAACCGGTTAAATGTCTCTTCATAGTCAATGCCACAAGTCTATGCACATAGCCTTTGGCCACCAATCTTGCCTTATACCTGCTCACTAAACCATTAGCATTATGCTTGACTTTATAAACCCACTTACATCCAATTGCCTTCTTTTCCTTAGGCAAAGGCACTAACTCTCAAGTTTCATTTAAATCCTGCCATCTCCTCATTCATGGCATCTTCCCATTTCTTGTTTCCAAGTGCCTGCTCAAAACAAGTGGTCTCCAATTCCTGTATTACTTTAACCATTTCTTGAGAATTGGTGTCTATGTTGATAATAGAAGAAAAGACTTTAGGTGAGGAATCTTCTTCACAAAGCAAGAACACATCAGAACAGGCCTTCTACTCTAGTTCAGGTAGAGGTCGTGGTTGAGGCCAAGGTAGTGGCCGACAAGGAAATCAGAATTCTGGACGGCAACAGTCCAATGACTCGCAGCAGCAACAATCATACACAAGTGGAAGAGGCCAGTCTAGAGGTAGGGGCTAGAGATAGGGGGAGCCAAAGAGGCCGAGGTGGTTGGCAAAGAAATCAAAATGCAAATAGCATAGAGTACTATTATTGTGGCAAACCAGGGCACATGGCAAAGGACTACTATAAAAAGTAGAATGACATTAAAAGTGGAAAGTTACAGCAAGGCAACTATGCATCATAGCAGGGAGGTGATGACAGAAGTGAGCAGTTGTTTGTGATGCAACACATGCTCAGTTCCATAACAAGAGATGTGTCAAGATCTCAAGATACATGGTATGTGGATTTTGGTGCCTCTAACCACATGACCAGTCATGCTGTGGTTTAGAGACATGCAAAAAATGAAAAAACCAGGTTATGGAGAAATAGGTGATGATACGATGTATCCCATTGCGCATGTTGGTAACGTGCCATTATCTATGCAAGATGGCAAAATGAAGTACTTGGCAGATGTACTTCATGTTTCAAATATTACAAAAAGAACCTAGTTTTTGTGGGACAGATGGTTGAGCAAGGTCTGCAAAGTGAGGTTTAATCCTCAAGGATGTTTTGTGGAAGACTTCAAAAATTAGTGTCACTTGGTTGCAAAGGGTAAAACAGAAATGACAGGATGTTTACTTTGGATGTGAACATGCTTGAAGTAAAGGCAGCCATGTTTGCGCATGGAACAGGTGTCATTGCATATATTGGCATATAGCACAAGTACATTGGTCATGTAAATATACAGTAAAACTGAAGTCTATGTATGCCCAAAATATTGTTGCATGTTTGCCAAAGTTTAAGAATGATGGTATATGCACAAAGTATGTGAAGCATGCCAGCTTGGTAAGCAGGCCAAACATGCTTTCCCACATGGGTACTATGTTACATTCATTTTAATGAACCACACTAGGAAAGTGTGGGTTTACTTCATGAAAGAGATAATTGAGGTGTTTTCTCACTTTCAGAGATTTAAAGCCTTGGTCGAGAAGGAAAAAGGCATGCAAATTAAATACATGAGATCAGATGGTGGGGGAGAATGGTGAATCTAGCAGCTCTGAGCCTTGATAAAAGGAGCTTGGCATTCCATCTGTGGTTACTCTTGGGGTAAGGAGAACGAGGACTGTTTTGAGGACACTTGCAACAGTGGTCCAGGTGTACGCAGGTCTATGAGGGTTAGGTACCCTGTTGACATGTTGAGATATGATGGATATATAGCTTGCTCTATGTATGCATTGAGAATACATAGAGCATGCTCTATGCATGCATGGAGTATGCATGCTTTATGCATGGATAAAGCATGCTCTCTTTATGCATGCTTAGAGTATACATGCTCCATATCATCAACCAATCATGCATACTGTTATGCATAAGAGTATAAGATTCTATGCATAGTCTATATACATGAGACTCTATGCATAATACTATCGCATAGTATTATGCATAAGAGTCTATGCATAGTCTTATTCATAAGACTCTATGCATAATATTGTTGCATAGATCATCTCTATGCATACATAGACAGCTATATGCATGTATGCCTAAGAGTCCTAATGTATGTTGCATAGAATCCTATTGTATGTTTCATGAGTATGTTTTTTTTTAAGATTAATGCATGTTTTGTTTTGAATTTTCCATTTGTGGTGATCCGTGGGACTACACGTAGGATGAGATCTGAAATTTCTTCCACACATGCTCTCCCTTGAGTAGCATGAGATAGCTAGATTGGAGCTCACTTCACCCATTTTTGGCTCATCGATGAGTCCCATCACCCCTCGTGCTCGAAATGATGTGGAGTGATGCACAAACTTTATGACACAGGTCTTGTAGTAGCCATAGTGGTAGTAGCTGCCGACATAGCAGTGGTAGTGATAGTGATAGTGGTGGCAGTGGTAGTGGTGGTGGTGGTGGTGGTGGTAGTGGTGGTGGTGGTGGTGGTGGCACTAGTATATGTAGGTATGGTAGTGATGCTACTACTACACCACATCGTCTTCCTACACATTATGTTGAGACTACACCATACGCTACTCAAGGTTTCACTCCTATACACACTTTGGGTTTCACTCCTATAGCCACTCCGGGTCTCACTCTCTTAGACCCACTTTGGGTATTACTTCAAGTT
The DNA here is from genome assembly GCF_041138505.1 of Cibotium barometz. Taxonomy (NCBI): domain Eukaryota; kingdom Viridiplantae; phylum Streptophyta; class Polypodiopsida; order Cyatheales; family Cibotiaceae; genus Cibotium; species Cibotium barometz. Next base: position 34,845,730 of record NC_141083.1, read on the forward strand.
TCACCCTAGCAAAGGCACTCCTTGTGCTCGCACTCCCATTACTCCTCACTCTCTAGCAATAGGACCCATGTACTCTTATATTATAGCTGCTATGATGATCTATCCATCATTAAAGGTGAGCTAGGTGTGGGAGGTATCGACACATATAGCAGCTTTGTAGTGTATATTTTGGCCATGACATCCTCACAAACTGGCATGACCAATGAAAAAAAAACTACATTCTTGAGCAGCTCCATAGAGAGTTCCTTGTATCAACCTAAAAAGAGTAATTTAATAACAAGTGAATGCTCAAGAGAATGATAGACCTAATGAACCATCAAAGGTTTGAAGTGCAAGATGCAATAAAGGAAGGAAAGAGTAAGTGTCACGTAGGCTGTAATACCTGTGACCGACGGCAGACCGGATGGCTATATCCAAGTTCAGTGGGAGAGGATGCCCATGCAGAGTCATGGGCGGCCAGGCTAGTGTGGACGGCAGGCCACACACTATATAGCCTGGGGGGATGAGGGGCAATCCTCATTCTTCCTCTATGGCTGGGTGGTGAGCCAGAGGCCGTCCCCTCTTGTGGTAATGCCCGTAGCGGCGTTACGGGAATGTAACACTGGTATCAGAGCCCAATGTCTCATTACATCATACATTCAATATAAATGCAAACATCACAGTACTTCGTGATGATGAATTTAGGAATTTCATCCTATCCCTGTTTGGTGTTGGTATGAAGTATAACTATGAGAACATTATTTGCTGCCTCCTCATCATAGCGGCAAAGCTACCTACCCATCACAGGTGGCAATCTCTACCAAGCTATAACCAATGACAAGCAAATAAATGAGTACTCTTGTAAGTTCTTCATAACCATATCTCGCACCAAACTCATAATCACTACAGATTAAATGCCAGGGCTTGCAAAATTGAATGTTATCTGATAGGTAGAGGGGATCATCAAACTACGGATGACCTCGACAACTCACTAGGACTAGTGATGTGTAACTTTTAAGTTACTCCACTCTCCTTGCTTATTCCATACCATCGAACAAATCGGTCCCTCGATTTGAGCAACGTCAACATATTTATGAGTACCTCGATACTCATGGATTGTGGTTCGGTAATTTAAAATGTTGATCTATAGTATCTTTCACTCGAGGATCTTAATTTTATTAGCAGTTATGTATTAGTAGTGAGTAACTACGTACCCACTATCATCACACTAGTAGCTCCATACTAGTCTGTGAGTAACTCCGTACCCAATGGCGTACGTCCCCCGAGTGGGAGTACCATATACAACCATCTATAACAAGATGCTGAAGTCACTTGCTGCTAAGAAGTGACTACACAAATTGACCCCTTCATTGCACATTGCAATACAATCTCTGGTATTACAACCCGAATTTTTGGACGTCCTTGATAGAGGTCAACTCAAAAACTAGTGCATAGGTCTTGTGGAGTCTCGGCTGACCTAACCACACCACTGGTGACTTCCTACAAAAAATGTGGCACCGAAGTCACCACCTATGTACTTTAACTCCGTAAAGTACATGGTCTTCATCTATCATTTATGGAAAGTTGTAAAACATTCCTGCAAGATGGATTTTTATCACCCTAAAATTATTGTGCACTATTTTAGTGTGAAGAGCTTCTTTTTTCTGGGTACCATGGTTCACCCCAAGCTCATCTGTTGCTAAATTCTTCGATTTAACAAAAGATATGTCTGCCTCCGAACATTCCAATTCAGCCCCAGACTTTGAGTTTACTTCTTAACGCTCCGGTTAAGTCAAAACTCACCAGATACAGTAGGATTTACCACTAAGCTCTCCGGCTTAGCCTTCTATCCTAACTCAGCCCGATTTTATGTACACTTCATATGTCGGATCTGATACTAACAACAACCAGGCTCATCTGGAGTGAGATACTACTCACTATTACCATGTAAAACCTTATTAAATCCTAGAAATGCTCCACTCATTCCCCAGGGGTCATACGACTTATAGGGTTTACACGCACATGAACTTTGTAAGCAAAATAGCCGGTCATGCAATATTACAATTGCTTATGTAGGAAAGTAATATATTTCCCAACTTCATATGGTAGCAACTAAAATGTGCTCACAATCGCACACTTATGTTGAACATAGGCAAGACTACGCTTACAAAATGCTATAGGGCGTCCCCCATGCATGAAACTGTCCAACCAAGCTAGTCTTACTGCTAACTCTAGATTTAGATCACTCCAGAACTAAATCACTCTGTTAGCACTAGCACACCATCATGGTCTTGCTACCTAGAGCTTCTCCGAACTCTGTAACTGGGTTTTATCCCAACTTATGGCTATATTTGGTAATTTTCAAAGTTCAAATTTTATCTTGCACACTTTATCACTACGGACAAGTGTACATACAGACCTGCCAAAGAGTCAAGTTACATGCACAAGTTTTGGCGTCCCATTCCACCAAGACTACAATCGATTCCGTGAGAATTGGATGTCCCATACCATCAAATTACCACCAAACCAATTGATGTGACATATAAAAAGGCTCTTTCCCCCCTCGAAAGATCACCACAAACTCCCGAGCAGTGGGATGTCGACGCATGGCAATAAAAAGAAGAGAAAACCATGCTAGTAAGTTTAAGAACAGTTCTCTTCGTCGATCAATTCTATAAGGGCATTGAGCATTACATCTCAAGACCATACCCCTTCAAATTTGTTTGTCACTACAAAACAAACACAAAGTTGTCCGAACAAAACTTTAACTCTAGCAAGACGACGCTCGCAAAAGTGGAAATTGAAATCTGGCGAGGCTACGCTCCCAGAGTCTAACACTAGTTATGTCTAGAGAGTACGTTGCTAATGGGGTCATGTGATCAAGGCTATTAGCAGGTAATCGACAAACGCGACCTCAATCCCAGCTATCTTAAATGCCATTGACTAATTTTAGAAGTCATGACCATGGCAAGACTGCGCTTGCAAAAGTGTTTCTATGGACTACACTTGTTCGTCACAATGGACCACATCCAAGTAGACATTTTTCATTGGGTCTAAGCACATTGGAGTCACGAACTTCTTCTTGTGGACTTTCAACAAAAACAATGTGTCTGATCTGCTCTCATATTACTTTGTGGTAAACCACATGGTTAAACCACTAACAGAGAGAATATATCATGTATCATGTATTGTCAACGAATACTTCTCGAACTACGCGAGAACATTACCATCGATTTCCCTCTTGCCACCTTAAAAAAAAATTCTAGTGCACTACGGCACAATGTGGGTATGAGTGCACTTACGACGTGACACCAACATGTGCACGCCATGACATGACTTGTGTGTGCAAGACTGTCAATGGTTCAGCAGACATGGGCACGCTACGGCACCCTTAGACGTACGTGCACCGCACGAGCAAGTGCGTTATGCCACAACTGGCCAGGTGCACTACGGCACGACTGTATTGGACTCTACCAATGCGTCCACAACTGGTACCAAACATTGGAGGATGCAGGCATTGCGCATATTCTCGCGGGCTACGGTCATAGACGTGTTCACTAGGCACAACGGCCATAGAACGGCTTTGTCTCGAAGGACTCGATAAACGGCCGTGGGATTACTCTCTCTTAGCACGCGACGCTACGGCCGTGTGCGGTGGGTCTTCATAGATGGTACAACCCACCCAAATAATTCATAAGTGTGTAACCGCTTATGAAGGGTAATAATATGCAACAATGAAGCACTTTGTTACAAGTGTGAAACCACTGATCTGTTGCAAAGCATTTTATCAATAGTACCACAATATGTGCGTAGACACTATACCACATCTTCGTTACAAGATGTTTAAAAGTTTCTTGGAAGGACTCAAGAATAAAATATATTAAACACGATCTAGATTTATTCTTGGACCTATGACACTAGCAAGTAGTCCACTTGAGAGTAGAGTTTTTGAGGACAAAAACCTTTCTTGAGGGAAAGGAGGGATATCCTCAAATATCACATAAACTGGAATAGTTGTGTGAGTCCAGACAATACTGGAAAGGATGTGTCTGGTAATAGCAACAAAGAGTTGTAAGTGAATGGATGTAATTCCAGACACCCGTAGTGGTGCAAGAATCTTTATCAAACATCTCCACATACTATATGGTCTACCCGCATATATAGTATGGCATAAGAGATAGGAAGTTTGATTGTTATATTTGAAGGGAAATTTTCAAAACTTACATTTACTCTGAGTTAGAGTGGAGTTTAACCATCCGTAGATTGATGGTAGTTAGAAACTCAACAAGATTCTAGAGCATATGCTTGTGCAAAGATGTTACTCTAAGAGAGAAAGTATCTCTCAGCTTTAGAACTAATCCTTGTGATGCATGATTAGATTGGCTCTAGTTTATTTCTTCTATAACCGTAGAGCTTTCCAAGGAGAAGTTTTAACAAGTTGGTGAAGCAACATGGTAGTGTAGTCTACAAATATCTAGTAGCATAGTCTAAGAACTTGCGCTACTAGAGTGCTCTCCAGTACATTAGCTTCTGTGCTAATGACATAATGCAAAATCAAGGCATGAAATTTGCCTTAAGGTTTTGGTTGAAATACCAAATCATGGCTTGTGTGAGCATGATCATGGCTTGTGTGAGCATGATTCTGTCTTTACAGAGGTCTGGCGCGCTGTACGCATATGCACTTTGTCACAGCCTCGCCCACCTTCCTTCGCCGGCACGTAATGCTAGTCCGGAGAGACTGGCCGTAGGTGCGGCGGGTAGCGAAAGTTAGTCCGGAGAGGCTAGCCGAGCCTTCGGGGTATAGTTTTGATAGTCCAAGTGCGGGTCATCCTGGGATTCAGAAGACCTATGCACTATTAAAAAGATGAATTTATCGGCCTAGTTTGTTTAAGAACGTCCAGACTTATGTGCTAAATGCAGTAAGTGACAGGTCAATAAACATGAACGTCTTAAGGTTGGAGGACTACTCCATCCACTGGAGATTCCTCAAGGGAAATGGGAAACATTTCCATGGATTTCATTACCGGTTTACCCAAGATGAGTCGAATGAATGACTCGATGTGGGTGGTAGTGGACAGGTGAACTAAACTGGCAAAGTTTATTGCCACGAAGAAAATTGTAAAAACGCCAGAGTTGGCAAAACTCTTTATTGAATATCTCTACAAGCTATATGGCCTGCCCGCAGATATAGTGTCGGATAGAGATAAAAAGTTCAACAGTCATTTTTGGAGGGAAATCTTCAAAAAGTTGGATACTACTCTGAGTATGAGTACGGCAGATCATCCGGAGTCTGATGGTCAAACAGAAAGACTTAACCAAATTCTAGAGGATATGTTGCGTTCTTATGTTAGAGAAGCAATCTAATTGGGAAGAATATTTGCCCATATTGGAGTTTGCTTATAACAACTCCAAGCATTCAGCGACGACTGGATTTACACCATTCATGTTAATGTATGGATTCCAGCCGAGATCTCCGATGGCTGTAGGCCTGGAAAAGGAGAAGATTCAATCTGTCAAGGATTTCCTTGAAGGTATAAATGATATGCTCAAAGCTACACGCGAGAGCATTCGTAGCGCCAGGATCGCGCTAAAACATTTGCCGATAAAGGACGCAGACAAGTGACCTTTGCAGGAGGTGACTTTGTATTTTTAAAGGTTCCTGCGCAGTCAGCAACCATGAAAACGGGAAAGTGTGATAAACTTTCTCCTAGATATTGCGGTCCTTTCAAGGTCCTTAAGAAGATTGGGGACGTAGCCTACAAACTTGAGTTACCGGAGAGTTCTCAAGTTCATCCTGTCTTCCATGTCAGTAAACTGAAGAAATCAGTTCACGGGTTAGAGAACGCAGTTTCTCCAGAGATTTTGGTGGACTTGATAGAGCCACCAAAGATACCACATGAATCTGAAAATATTCTATAGTATCGTGACAGACAAACCCGACATAAAGTGTACCAGGAGGTACTTGTTAAATGGACAGATAGGGATGAGGAGTAGCAACCTGGGAACGCCGTAGTGCAATTTCCAAAAGGTTTCCCCAGTTTGTTTTCGAGGACGAAAACTCTTCTTAAGGGGGGGGTAATGTCACGTAGGCTGTAATGCCTGTGCCGACGGCAGACCGAATGGCTATATCCGGGTTCAGTGGGAGAGGATGCCCATGCGGAGTCATGGGCGGCCAGGCTAGTGTGGACGGCAGGCCACACACTATATAGCCTGGGGGATGAGGGGCAATCCTCATTCTTCCTCTATGGCTGGGTGGTGAGCCAGAGGCCGTCCCCTCTTGTGGTAATGCCCGTAGCGGCATTACGGGAATGTAACAGTAAGCCTATGTATCTCGACATTGATGACAAGAGAAAGGATAGGGCCAAGGTCTATGACACCCCTGACAAAGGATAGGGCCAAGGTCTATGACACCCCTGACAAAGCACACCTTGAAGGTTTGGGGACTTCTTACCTTAGTAGTGGTGGCACCGTGCGCTTTGTACATGATGCACAAGGTAAGAAATGCAATGAAGATTTCTATACCATTGGACTCTTACATTTTTCCCAAAATCCCACTTAGCCCCACACTTCCTCTATCCTCTTCGTCTCTCTAGCTCCACTGTATTTCCATGTCCATTGATCCAAATCTTGTGATTGTAGCCCAATCCTTATTTATTCACTCATCTCAATAGAAGTCAATGCAAGATTTGCCTTCTCTCACACACCTCAAATATTAATTAAATCCATAACTTAAGAATAAACACAACATGACCTTAGATGTGCATCCGACCGACTGCTTCTCCAAGACATCCCCCTTTTTTTACCACTTTAACAACTAGTCTAGTGCCAACTGGGTTTTCATGGGAAAATTCCTCTTTTGTATTTGAAGATGAGGGGTGGACTCTGATATGTAACTTGTTGAATGGGGTTTGATGGTTGCCAAGTTAGGATTTGAGATATATATATATATATATATATATATATATATATATTGGTCTCCCAAAAAAAAGGAATAAACACAACATTATTAGAGCTCATATACAAGCTAGAACCCTAACAAGTCCCATGGACGCTAGAAATTCCAAGAAAGCACCAAATATAGAGTGTAGAGAAGCATCCACAAGACAAAAAGAGGGCATGAGAGATCCAAAGTTAAAATGTGAATGTAAAAGTGTATTAAGTCTAAGGATTTTTACTTGTATGTAAATTAAGTTATTGACGTACACACTTGTCCATGAGCCATAACTCACTTATTAGCTACTCTAGACTCTAACTCCTTATTCGAGCATAAGGCTAGTGCCACCATAGGTATCTTATATACAACTATTTTAATGAAACTTCAAGGTAAAAGGGATTTCATCATGAATCCTCTTTTAATTATTATATTCGAACTTGGTTAATCTAGACCATTAATCAACTTCTAATTATTATACTTGATCTAGATCATGAATCCACTTCTAGTTATCATATTTGACCTTAGTATTGGCACTCTACACCATGTAGACCTATCATATGTGTGTTTGTCCATGAGCTAGAGGTCGGTCGTGAGATTAATCTATTTTTTAAAGCTTTGTAAATTGCACACATTGCTCCAGAAGGGCAGATATGTGCATCCTTGGCATTGTCAGTAGTTCATCACTTGCACTAACTCCCATTGGCATTGTCAGTCTCAAGACATTAACTAGGTTAACATCACTCCCTTCCTAACTATCCCTTCGATGTGCAAGTTGTGTCATTGGAATGATTTGGAGGTTGATGTTGGTGAAGATCTATCTGAATGTGACCTTGTTGCAATCAAGGGTTTCCTTTCTTGAGAAGGGAGTTTTTCTCTTTTTATTTCTCAAGAGAAGGGAAAGCACTCGATGCATGTACTGCAACCTTCTCCACGGACTCATCAATGTATTGCACCATCAATCCCCTCTTTTTGAATTGCTCATTGATACCTTTCCTTGCTTTAAAATCTTTCTTAGTGTAGCTTCATGTCCTTTTTGCCAAAAAAAAAAAAAAAAAGAGAGGTGAGTTGTTATCCCTTGAATGGTTGTTGGATTTTTCTCAAGATCTATTTAGCAATACTGCAAGAAGAGGAAGGAAAGAGTTGCACTCATAGCATGGAGTACATACATGTGCACCATCTCATGAGGGAGAAGGTCACCATGGAAGCTTTCTTGAGCAAGATAATTTATTAGTAATCTTGATTAGTCATAATTGTATAATTACAAACAAGCCTATAATTGACTTATATACTCTTGGCTATGTTCACACTCACTTATATCTTGGACTCTACACTTGACCATGCCCATGATCACTTTCTTGGCCCATTAACCATCTTATTTATCTAATAATGGCTAATTACATGACCAAGTATTTAAACCCGCTTCATTACAAACCATCCCCACTCAAGAATGGTGTTTTCCTCAAAACCAAGATAATTGCCGATACCACTATGATGAGTGAAGAGGTTCAAATCTGTAATTTTTGTTTCAAGAAAGTATTCTTGAGCATAAAGGTTTTCAAATCCACATCACTCAATTATTCCTGTAAACCATAGTATATGATAGTACTAGGATTCCAAGAAGTGCATATACCAATTGTATGTAAAATTGGCTCTTCCAAAGCCTTATAACAGTGAATAACAAAAATTTCCAGCAAGCATATTCATTATTATTTCACTCATGCAACCCCATCAAATGCATCTAAAAGAGCTTCATAGCCTTTTCCACATGCAAGAGGGTTGCCAAGTTGCTTCATTTTGAGGTAATTCTTTCCATTTGATAAGATATTGCAAAGCACCTAGAAGGATCTCTTTCCCTTTTAAAAAAAATACTTAGGGGAACATAATCACTACTACTTGCCAACTCAACAATACAAACTTTGAACTATCAAGTTGGCATGTCTTCACCTACCGAAGGTAAAAGCTTGACTCACCCATGATTTTACGTATATTTCTTCACATTTTAATCATTATTTTACTTTCTAAACACTTAATGAACAACAACATGGAATCAGCTTTTGTTTTAAATTACCATGCTAGCTGTGATTTTGATACTAGCCCCAGCTTAACCTTTGACCGATTAGAAATTAAAATGGCCGGTTGAGATCTTTAGCAAGAGGAATCGAACCGGCTTAAACAAATTTGATAATAATGCAAATAATCCAAAAAAGTATGGCTATTTTCTTGAGATTTCTTGATGAAGGAAGAGGAGGTGTAGCACAGTTGCCTCACGAAGTAATAGCAGCTCAATCTTTAATTACTATCTTGCTAATTGGAATTACTCTCTCATCCAAGTTGCTCAATCTTTAAAGCAGGCTCTTGTCAAGTGGTTAGGGCTACATCCACATAACCCTTTGTAACTTACTTACTTAGGGTATGTCCCCACAAGGGGCTTTGCTAATTGGGACACCATCTTTCAAATTTATCTATGTTCTACTTGGTAGCAAAGATTGCATGCAGCCAATGCTCCTTGCCCTTTCAAACTTTCTTAAAGAGCATCTTAGAAAAAATTCTGTAATGGGTGCTTTTTACCTTCTTTGATGTTGTACTTCCTCCTATTTTTGAGTCTTGTTTTACCTATCCAAAGATCATCTAAGAACAATGAATTAAATAGTACATTCAATCTTTTTTGGTGTCATGTGAAAAGACATTACTCCACTACCTTCACTCAAGTGTCATTAGTAGTACCTTCACCATGGTGACCCATGGTGAGCTAATCCAAAATGCCCCTGGAACACCACTTATCCCTACCACTCCATGGATAACTCATACACAAACGCTTTTTCGCATACATCTTGATTTTGTGGCCCTCTTTCCTTTCCCCTTATGATAGGTGGCTATTGCTCATGCTCTTGTCGATCACTATTGAAAACATGGTATACTTAGACTTGAGATTTCAGTATCAATAACTTGGCCCAACCAAAAGTTGCCTTGGAGTAATTTTCAATGTCTTTTCAAGGTTTTCTTTACTTTTCCTTGAGTAAATAGAGAGGTTTGTTTATTGTTCTCCTTGACCGAATGGACAATCTGCTCCTAATCTAAACTTTGGGGGACTATCAATGATATTAAGCACAAAAGACGTGTGATATCACTTGAGTACACATGAAAGTGTCTTTTCATTATAAGAGATTATAGCTTTATTCACCTCTAATGTATTATACTCACACAATGGGTGCTAAGTCTTCCCTGGAGGGTTTTCTCAAAAGAGAGGCCAAGGACATGGCCTGAATTTTTACCTTTGTCATACTTTACACATCTCTAGATGATGACATCCCAAAAAAAACAAAAAAAAAAACAAAATATAACTCATTTGCCAACTATCACCATGAGCACCACCATAAGCTGACTCCAATTATCAGTACTTTAAGGTGCCTACGCACACGACAATTAAATGTTTTTTAAAAAGGCAAAATATCAACACATCTACCTACTAGTCAGCCTCCCAAGCTCTTTCATACCGGGGTAAAAGCACATCATCTTTAATTCTAATATCATAAGCTCAACTATTTTGCCAATTCATTAGGAAAACTGATTATGTTAATGGACCACTGCAACCAACTTCCAAGAAAAGGGTGAAAAGGTTTGATTTAGTGTTTAGACCCATGTTGCTTAAACGTGTGACATCTAAAACCAACATGGTGAATGCAACTTTTCCTTGATGGATTCAATCAGAATCAATGTCACCGCAACATATGGCAATTCGTTTGAAGGTTCACTTGTTGGCATCGAATCGATTCTGGACATAAATACTTAAAAACACACTTGATTTGTTAGTTGAGACAAAGGGAGCTATGTTTAAAGGATTGTCTCCATAGTTACAGGTATCTTCCACCATAACTTTATGTTGACTTTGGTGACCTTACAACTCCAATTAATGACACAAATGCATGTAAACGTTTTGGGCGTTATACCCTTGAGATAGCTTTTATACATAGAAATTACATGATTAGTGTACTACCCCCTTCGAGGTCTAGTTAAGGTTAAGGTGAAGAAGCACCGTGTACGTGTTGCAGCAGTGTGCATATGTAAGGTGTAGAAGTTTCTCCTTGCTATAGCCAAGAGGAAGACCGTTGCTATGCACAAAGAAAAGCATTGTCACACTTGGCAGATCAAAAAAGAAGTAGTTTCTTTGGCTACTTGTAAGGTAGACTGTTATTTATCATGGTGTCCAACTCCTGTAGACATCCACACACTCATCCACATTCCAAAAACTCAGCCTCATTGAAGTCGGCTTTCAAAAAAAGGCTATATGGAGTTGACCAAATCTTACTACTGAATTTCCAAACAAGGATGTGTACGAGTGTTTACCCGGCCGCCTCATTAGTTCATAATCAATGTGTAACTCGTCTTGAACCAACAGCCATGTTAACTCGCCTTTAACCAGTCACCATAGTTCATATACAACCTTGGCTTATGAACTTACTACCTTCTATCAATTTATAGCTCGTTGTTGTTATTAGGTGGGTTTCTTGAGCAAGATACTGATAAAATTTTCCATGATCTTCATACCATTTTCAGTTATGATGCTCTCTGGATGAAACTGCACACCCTGTTCCAAAGACAAAAACTAATCAGGCACCACTTTAAGAGTTTATTTGTAGATATTGAGCTGCAAGGAACATCCAACTAATATATATATATATATATATATATATATATATATATATAGAGAGAGAGAGAGAGAGAGAGAGAGAGCCCTTTATTACCTGCACATGACGGTATATTTTGTGTCTCACACCCATAATGAGACCATCCTCTGTCCATGCAGTGACTTCAAGCTCATTGCTTGGAAAACTCTCTCTATCAATGACCAGACTATGATAGCGTCCTGCAACAAAAGGACTGCAACACACAGTAAGCTATGATGTCAGAGATTAGGCTTTATATTCCAAGTAAGGAGAACATAAAGTAAGCAGATATTGATGGCAATCCCATGTTTCCCACAAGAATACTCACAAAGCCTAATCCCTTCATCCCATATAAGCCATGCATCCCTGTCATGTCATTTAGGAAGAAAGGAAACCCCTTTGATAAAAAATATACTTTCATTGATATGTGTCGCATCTACTACATACAAGGAAAAGAAGCTAAAAGATACTCAAATAAACAAAAGAAACCAGTAAGTTGACTTTTGTATCCTCTCTCTGCATTATATTTGACTTGTGGCCCTCTTATCCTTAAACCAGCTTGTTAGACCCAATGTCAACCGGTGTGGAAGGTAGGGACCTATTGACCCTTTTCACACTCCTAGTCATGGGCGTGTAACCGAGCCTGGTCTAGGTCTGCTTGTGGACTATTTTTAAAAAAAAAACAATTGTTTTTTGTAGGTTTGTCCTCTGGTGCATGTGATGAACGAATTCCACCCACAGATGAGGAAGAACATGTTATAAAGACCGGAGAAAATCATAGGGTGTTCACAAACGTCTTCCCTGACCACAAATAGTCTACTAAAAACTGCATCACACAGTATGACAGCAAAAACAATTCATAGTCTCTTTATATGTGAATTGCTCCACAAAATTCAAGCATATGAGATTGAGCCCACATAGACCTTACTTGGGGAGGCCTGCAAGTAAGCCATCCTCTCCATGTTCATCATAATATACTAAAGACTTCTTCCCATGCATTACACCAAGTGGAGAGCGGACAATTTTACCTGCAGCCAGATATCAACCAAAGCACCCTGTAGTTCCAATGCACGTTCGAGTTTGAAATCTTAAAAAGCCGAACGAACACACAGAATCAATGGGTATGAAATTTACGACTCTCAAACTAAAAAGGAACCAAACCTCTGCTTCCCTATCCTCTTCTTTTTCTCTCTCCCCTCCTTCACTTGTTTATTGATCTAACAGCATCATGGGAGGATTAATCTAGTCATACTCAAATAAGAAGGCCATATTCTTGAACAGTCTACATGATCACCTTGAGTAGTATGCAGGAATTTAGCACACCACTTACACAAAAAACATTGGCTGGGACCATATTAGCATTTAGCCATTTTAATGGCTTCCAAATAATAAGGTTTGGAAATTGAAAACGGATCAGCACTACTTTAAAAAATTCAAAATACTTAAGCCGATAGCTGGTTAGGATTGGAGTTACCTATACATATTCACTAATTACAATCAGGACTATTCCAAAACATTACCCCCTAACAGCAACACACATTTGAGAATGGGCCATGCGAAACTTTGAAAAGTCTCACTACATATAGAAGCTTTACAAGTTGATTTATTGAAAGTCTTGTTGGTCTCGGGCCAAAATTATTTGAGAGATCTTCAAACCCTCTATAGCTTTTTATGTATACTCTAAACCATGCACATTTTACCTCAAAAACCATCATAGAAAAGGAAAAAAACATAGTGCCACATACTCACTCGTGTTCTTGGTGCCTCGACTCTATCATGAATTGCAAGGACAGGATGTAAAGAAAAACTTACAAACGCATAAGCATGCATCATAGAAAGACCGTTTTACTATAGTCTCCTGATACCTCCAAAAGCTTCTCCCATGCATTGTAGTCCCATGCATACGCCAAACAAGGGAATGGATGGACCAAGCTTGATAACCACTTCTAAAGAAATTCCCGAATCTTGTGGTGTACCTGTTTTTTTACCCGCCAAAACAAAAAGAAAAGATTGGCCCAGACTCCACACGCAAATATTTTGTACTTCCATTCTTGCAAGCAAATCCACCACCTTGGGGAGAGAGAAACGAAAGCAAACCTGGACCAGGAGAGATAAGAATGCCCGACGGTTCTTTCCTGAAATTGAAGAAAAGCGTAAATGCAATGCATACACCCTAGATACTTTCTACAAACCACACAAAAATTAAACAACTACTTTGACCAAGAGTCTCAGATTTCAAAACTTACTGCTTCAGCTCCTCAATCGTGAGCTCGTCATTGCGATATACTTCAAACGGGCAACCCAAACTCCCCAAGTACTGTAAACACAAGAAACTAATATTGTCAGAACTTAAATCACTTTCTTTGGCAATATATGCCCTGAAAAAGATACAATAGCCGCACCCCTACACAAGGAAAAAACGTCATTGACATTTTGGAGTAATTTATCTAGGTTTTGTCCATGTTCCATGTGTACATTGTAGCCAGCTAGACAACATGACACAAGCCCAAGGCTGAAACAAATGTGGAGATGCAAGCAACAAACAAAATGTAGAGCAACCTACAGGAAGGACAGCTCGCCACACAAGTTGCAACATTTACACATTCATGCACTAGTTGTGGATATTGATGAAACCCCATAAGTTGCAATTAGACCAAGTAGTCTAGTGGACCCTCTTGCATCTATCAGGGATGGAAACCTGCCACTTCACACCCCCCCTCCCAAAAAAAAAAAAGAAAAAACAACAAATAAACATGCCACTGAATTCCTTGGCAGGCGTGCAAACTACGCACTATTTAACACAGTATACTGACTGCAGGTCGCATGCTCCGTTGACTAAGAGTTTTGCTCGCTGAAGCACCCCCCCCCCTTCGCTCGTGCTGCAACCTGCACACACTCCCCCCTCCCCGCCCTCGTGACTGTTCCCCCCGCCTGCCCTATTCTCGCCGCCCTCGCGTTTGCTCTCCCCCCCCCCCCCCCCCGGTCTTCTCGCGCCCCCCGCCCCAGCTCTGTAGCGCCCACCCCCCCCCTCTCCATTGTCAAATTCCCACTGATCTCCTCGTGATCGATCTTGGTTCGAAACTCGAATCCTGCAAACAAACAAGCAAGGGGGTGCAGGCCTGACTCACCTCCCAACCATGACAGCCGTGGGCGAGCCCACAGTCTTGGCTGTCCCCACCGAGCCACGAGCTAAGCTAACTAGGATGACGTACCGACCAATCTCCTCCTCGCGACGTCCCATACCGCCACGAAGCTGCCCTCGCGGGCCTCGAGATTGCTGTCGGCCTCGCACGAAGCAGGTGCACGTCTGCACTAGATCCAGGCTCCAAGACCATAGAGTTCTCACAAACTCGCGAGACTCTCTATAATACAATAACTAACCTTGGCCACCCTTTTATAGGCTCTTGGCCGGTCATCGGGCGTCCACACTTGGCCGTCCGCCCGTCCATACTTGGGTGCCCGCCTGTTAGTATTTCCCTAACTCAGCTCGTCAATCAGCCTGCCTAGTTCCAAGCTTCCCCAAGCCTCGAAACTATCTTGCGTGCGTGTAGCACACGGTAGATACACACTGTGTGAAGGAGCTCTGAAGAGCTCAGCTGTAGAGAGTTAGGGTTTCATGTGGGAGACACACACAGAGAAGAAGAAGGGAGAGAGAGAGAGAGAGACATGTGGGAATAAGTCAACTCACAGTATGAGTGTGTGACTCCCCTATCACACATGTATATTTGCTCTAGTACACATAGTGCACTTAGTACATTAAAAGTACTAAGTGTACTATGTACTATAAAACTTATGGGCTTGTACACACTATAAGGGTGGGCATAATGCCTTTACCCCAACAACCTCCCACTTAAAGGCAAGTGCCCTTAAATGAAGGAAAAGAAAAATCAGCATGTACATGATAATATACAAGGCCATATCAAGGCTGAAACTAGCCTCATCCAATGCCCATCAAGTGTCTGCAATGAGCAAACCGCTCTGGAGGCAAACTCTTAATCTTGACAAGCTGAATCAGCTTGTTCTCTATCACCTCTCTGATGAAGTGATACTTCACATCCACATGCTTCGTCTTTGCATGAAAGACAGGGTTCTTTGCCAACTGGATGGCACTCTGACTGTCACAATGCAACAATGGAATATCCCCTGTATAACCTAAATCAACCACTAACCGAGATAGCCATAATGCCTCCTTGCAAGCCTCTGTGGCTGCAATATACTCGGCTTCTGTAGTAGATAAGGCAGTGCACTTCTGCATCCTGGATATCCATGACACAGCACCTCCTGTGAATGTAAACACATAACCGGTAGTAGACTTCCGGTTATCTGGATGACCGGCATAATCCGAATCCGTGTAACCATGCACTAATGCATCCTGTTTGCCAAAGCAGATGCACATATCCTGTGTGCCCTTCAGGTATCTCATGACACCTTTCACTGCTTCCCAATGCTTCTTGCCAGGGTAGGCCATGTATCTAGTAACCACTCCCACTGCAAATGCAATGTCCGGCCTAGTAGCAACCATGGCATACATGAGACTGCCACAAGCTGAAGCATACGGAATCTTGGCCATATCAGCCCTGTCACTATCCGACTGTGGTAGCAACCATGGCATACATGAGACTGCCACAAGCTGAAGCATACGGAATCTTGGCCATATCAGCCCTGTCACTATCCGACTGTGAGCTGTCCATAGCACTGAGTTTCACATATGGAGGCAAAGGAGTACTAGTCTTCTTCCCCCCGTCCATATTGAACCTCTGCCAAACTTTGCCAATGTATTCCTTCTGAGACAAATACAACACATGCTGATTTCTGTCCCGAAGTATCTGCATACCCAAAATGTGATTTGCATCACCCAAATCCTTCATATCAAAGGTCTGATGCAACCTCTTCTTCAAGGCATCTATCTCTTTACGAGATTTCCCGGCAATCAACATACAAGATGAGGATCAATAGACTGCCATCCAAAGCTTTCTTGGTGTATAAGCAGTGATCTATGTCACTCCTCCTGAAATCTTGGGATTTCATGAATGTATCAAATTTATGATACCATTCCCTTGGTGCCTGTTTGAACCCATAAAGACTCTTTTTCAGCTTGCATACAAGCTTCTCCTTTCCATTCACTGCATAACCCTCTGGCTGTTGCATATATATCTCCTCATGGAGATCACCGTGAAGAAAAGCAGTCTTCACATCCATCTGAATCAAATCCCGATCATCATGAGCAACCAAAGCTAATACAGCTCTAAGTGTGGTCATTTTGACCACTGGAGAGAAGATCTCATCAAAGTCCACACCATATTCTTGCTTGAAGCCCTTAGCCACTAACCTGGCTTTGTATCTTGGCTTTGCATCAGGTGTAACTTTGAGCCTGTAAACCCACTTGCATGGCAAAACCTTCTTGCCTGTAGGCAAATGCACCAACTTACATGTTCCATTTTTGTGCAGAGAATCCATCTCTGACTTCATAGCACGCTCCCAAAGAGCCTTGTCTGCCCTCTGTAAAGCCTCCTTATAACAAGAGGGCTCCCCACAGTCAGTGAGCATCAAGTAGTCAACCCCTGGAACAAACCTGTCAGGGGGTCTGGAGGGTCTTGTGGACCTCCGTACCCAATGACCATCATTTGCAGGTTGCTGTCCAGCCTACATATCACCTATTGGTGGCTCCTGTTCCATGCCATAAGGTTGAAAGATCATGCCCGGTATCTCCTCTAACTGTGGGATATCCATAGGGATATCTTCTGCCATCTCTGGCTGTCCATTTGGACCATTTTCAGCACCTTTTAAGGGCTGGTTTTGTTGCTGTAATGGCTGATTTACAGCCCTTGGTTGTTGTCCATGATGTCCATCATCATCAAAGATGACTCTGCCAGGCTCCTGTTGCCTTGCAGGCTCCTTATACATGCATGTTTCATCAAAAATGACATCATTGCTGCGTATAATCTTTCTATTCACTGGATCCCAAAGTCTATACCCCATTTCACCTCTGTCACCATATCCTAGGAATATGCATTTGTGAGACTTAGGATCAAGTTTGGTGCGTATTTCCCTGCGTATGTGCACGTACGCAGGGAAACCAAACACTCTCAAGTGCTTGTAGGACGGAGGCTTCCCTCTCCATACTTCCTCTGGCACTTTCCCACCAAGCCTCGTGTTAGGTGACCTGTTTATAAGATGAACGGCTGTCATAACAGCTTCAGCCCAAAAACCATGAGGTAACGCAGCATGTGACAACATAGAACGGACCTTCTCCTGAATGGTCCTGTTCATCCTCTCTGTTGTCCCGTTTTGTGGAGGATCATAAGGAGTAGAGAGCTCCCTCTTGATGCCTTTAGCATCACAAAAGTCCTAAAACTGTTTGGACATATACTCTCCACCATTGTCGGAACGCAAAGCCTTCAGTGTTTTGCCAGTTTGACTCGCAACATGAGCAACAAACTTCTCAAACACTGAGAATGTATCACTCTTCAAACGAAGAGGATAAACCCACACCTTGTGTGTGGCATCATCAATAAAAGACACAAAATATTTTGCCCCTCCCAAAGAAAGTTGAGGCATCTCACATACATCTGTATGCACAAGCTCTAACTGAGCATCTTTCTGTCCAAGAGCTTTCTTGTGGGGACACTGGAGTTGCCTGCCATATATACAATGCTCACAAAACTGAAAACTTGAGAACTTTAGAGAAGGCAAGTAACCAAAACGAGACAATTGCTCCATTCTTTTGACACTCATGTGTCCCAACCGGCTATGCCACATAGAGATTTTCGGCAACTCGGTTGCATTTACATTAGCATGGTGACAAACATTAGCATGCATCAAGTAAAGAGTGTCCACCTTAGAGCCTCATGCAACAACCAGTGAGCCCTTACTAATCTTCCACTTTCCACCACCAAATGTGGTAACATAACCAGCATCATCAAGCTGTCCAGTAGAAAACAAGTTCTTCTTGATCTCAGGCACATGCCTGGCATCATGGAGCATAAGCTGTGAGCCATCTGAAAACACAAGCCTCACATCACCTCTACCAAGAATCTGGCATGCATGGTTGTCACCCAAATAAACTACTCCTTCATTGCCAGCGGTATACCTGACAAACAAGTCTCTGCAACCTGTGACATGAAAGGAGGCACCTGAATCAATGATCCATGAGTGCATATCATGACCATCTCCTGCATGGAGTGAATGGGCATCAAGTGAAGACATGAATAGGACTTCATCCTCACTGTCACCTGCATGTGACACATTGACTTCTTCAATCTTGACTCCACTTTTGCTCTTTGGCTTTGCATCTTTGGCTTCATCTTTGTCTTTGTCTTTTCCTTTGCCCTTTTCCTTTTGATCATTCTTCCATTTGTAACATTGCTTTTTGAAGTGTCCCTTCTTGCCACAATAATGGCATTCCAAGTCCTTTTTGGAGCGGGACTTGCTCCTTCCCCGTTCTTGGCTTTTATCCCTTTGCTGGGATCTCCCACGTGCATTCATTGCATTTGACTTTCCAACAGAGTTGTTCTTCCTGTTCATCTCCTCTTGAAGGAGAGCACCCTCCACATCTGCATATGACAGCATAGCATTTGAATTGCTAGTGGCTGTCCTGAATGTGTCCCAACTCTCTGGCAAAGTGCATAAGAGAAAGGTGGCTTTGAACTCATCGTCCATTGCCAACTTTTGATTGATGACCTGGCTGACAACACCATTAAACTCATTTAGATGGGCTGTCATAGACGCCCCTACCTTCATTTGAAGACCTATGAGTTTCTTCAACCAATACACTTTGCTTGAGGCACTTTGCTGGGCATACAAGTCCTGCAATCTTTGCCACATTCCCCAAGCTGTCTTCTCTTCACGTATGCTGAAAAGTAAAGTGTCTGACACAGACAACATCCATATCTTCCCATTCTTCAGCAGTAAGAGAAGCGGGCATTACACCCCTTTCTTTGATGGGCTTGTGCTGCTTCTTCTGGAGCAACACATTATAGCACTGGGTTTGCCAAATGTCATAGTTATGTGAGCCTTCAAGCTTTTTGATGTGAAGCAATGAAGAGCTCTCACCTGTGGTTGCCATAGCAATATGCAACCTTTGACATAGTCAATGCCTGACTCCCTGCAAGATGTGCAAACACTGCACCAAAAGCACACAAAGTGCTCACAGTTGTTCTCCCAAAGTTTATCTCCCACTGCGGAAGCACGAATGCAACTCTCCTCCCACTGAATGTGATAAAATCACCAAAATCTGGTTGCTGCAGATTTAGGACAGCACCTTAGATGTGCTCTGTTCCCCTTCCAAAATACTGTACAGCAGTACTAAGTGCTCACCAATGATGTACCAAATCTGTACCAGCAAGTACAGCAGCTGAAAATGAGCCTTTTCCTCACTCAAATCAATGTACAGCCATGCCAAAACTTGTACAAAGTTGTACCAAATCTGTACCAGCAAGTACAATAGCAGTAAATGCTCTCCTGGCTGTCCAAATGAGTGAAAATCAGACCTTGACAGTCCCCACCACTGCATACAATAGTCCCGAACAGAAATTAGGCAAAAGCCCCTTGACTGCAAGTGGATTACTGAGGGTTCAAGGCATAAAAGTCTTCCCTGCTGCTTTGCCAAGCTCAACAAGCACAAAATCTTGAAAAAGCCCCTTGATTCAAGATCAATTTCTGATCATGAATGGTACATTAATGCACATGAAGGCATCTAGAGTCTTCACAATGCTTCCCCCTGGCCACATATACATCCAATACATAAAAGCCCCTTGATTTAATGGCACATTGAGTGCTTGACAGGCATCAACACATTGCCCAAAGCATCAAATGCCAGTGCCTGCATGCAAAACAACCCAATTGGCACAAAAGCCCTTTGATTTGCACTCCAATTTCCTGCAATTTTGCCCCGAATGTGAGATTGCTCACATCATACAGCATGTATGAATGCCCAATGGCACAATTACATCAAAAGCCCCAAATGTTGACATCCAATTTCCTGCAATTTTGGCCCGAATGTGACCAATGTCACCCAATGTTGCCAATTGTGCTCAAAATCTAAGCCATTTGGACCTTTTTTTTTTTTTCCCGGGAGAGAGATCCTACTAATAGTTAACATTACAACTCGCTCAACGTCCCAGCCACACTGGTGTTGTGAGCTACAAGATCATCTACGCGGCCCTCTGAAGAGGGCGACAAGCACACTCGACCACAGAGAGCGGAGGGGCTACACTGGAGTCCTCCTGGGAAAGGCGGCCAGAACACGATCGACGCCGAAAGGGAAGCTTATGGAGAGCGCGGATGAGAGGTGCCGCCGAGGGGTCCAAGCAGGGTTTGAACCCATGACCTTTCAGTCCTAGGCAAACACTTTACCACTTGGACTATCACCTCTTTGGCAAGCCATTTGGACCTGTACCTACTCAATTGATGAAAATGGACAAACAAATTCCAAAATTGAAGCAAATACCTCTGAAATCAGCTGATTTCTGTTGTTGCAGAAAAGGGGGGGGGTGTCAAATTTGCTCTGATGAGGTGCTGCTAGTTGTTGACGTGACGGGAGCATCGTTGAAAGGCAACAGACGACGAGCTCCTAAGGCGAGCTACAGAAAGTATGTGCAGACGGGAGCTTTTGTGTGCAGACGGACCGCTCTGTGGACTGCAGCTGGTGGGAGCTTCTATACACAGAAGCCTAAGCTGGTTCGCCTATCTACATATGGTGCTGGAGGGGACAACGACGGGAGCTGCTTTGCTGAAGGCGACCAAGATGCAGGCGCATGCGACGGGAGCGAGGCAGGCACATGGGAAAGCACTAGACGGAGTGTGGCGAGACGGCCACGGCACAGATCAAGCGATAATGGCGATCTCTGCGTCGCACAAAACGGAGAGATTGTGGACCTTTTTCAACAGTCCCCCACGACGCTTCAAGAAAGTCACCTGCCGTGTATTCGCGTGTTCGTTCCACGCTCACCGCACCATCCTTGACGGCTCATGTGACGATCTGCAAGCCGTAAAACCCTTCGCTTCACCCACAACTGTACGACAGCAAGTTCTCCCAACCAGAAGCAAGCCGCCCTAGTAAAGCAGCTGTACTGCTGAGATAAAAAACCCTTAAAAAAAATGTAACCCTAAAACCAGAGCTCTGATACCAGTTGAAGGAGCGAGTTAGGGTTTCATGTGGGAGACACACACAGAGAAGAAGAAGGGAGAGAGAGAGAGAGACATGTGGGGATAAGTCAACGCACAGTATGAGTGTGTGACTCCCCTATCACACATGTATATTTGCTCTAGTACACATAGTGCACTTAGTACATTAAAAGTACTAAGTGTACTATGTACTATAAAACTTATGGGCTTGTACACACTATAAGGGTGGGCATAATGCCTTTACCCCAACACTGTGCACATGACATACTCCCCTTCCTCTAAGAGCTCACTAAAAAGCCAGGGTAATCTCTCTGAAGAGTAGTCAATGTCTCCCATGTAGCGTCCTCCTCAACACAATCCTTCCACTTGATCTTGTATTCCGTGATAAGCGTATTACGCAATCGTCGTTCACGAAATCCAAGAATCTTTTCAGGTTCGTGCGGAACAAATGTCATGTCGACATCTATAATTTCTTGAGGAGTAATTAACTGATCTGCTCCACCCAGTACTTCCTTAAGTCTAAGGACATGAAATACAGGATGAACTTTCACATGAGAAGGCAAATCCAATTCATATGCAACTGAACCAATCCGTCGTGTAACACGAAATGGTCCACAGTATCTAGGGGATAATTTCGGAGATCTACCTGTCCGTAAAGTCTCGGAATCTTTCGGAACTCGCAAATACACTATCGTTCCTTCAGAGAACTCTCTAGGTGAACGATGTCTATTAGAATAAAACCTGTCTCGGTCTTGAGCACTTCTAATAGATTCCTTCGCAACTTGTAACATTTCCTGCATATCTTGCAAAAAATTACGTGCTGCATCATGTTGAAGTCCTGAGAATCCTACTGTAACAGGTGATCTAGGTTGAAAACCATACATAAGCATGAAAGGACTAAATCCTGTACTCGTATGCTTAGTACTGTTATAAGCAAATTCTAACATAGGAAGATAATCCTCCCATGAACTCTGTCTTTTGGATACATATGCTCGAAGCATATCCTCCAAAATCTGATTCACTCTTTCAGTCTGGCCATCAGATTGAGGATGATCAAAGGAACTCAAATTCAAAGTTGTTTCCAACTTCTCAAAAACAAGTTTCCAAAAATCACTCGTAAACTTAGAGTCCCTATCACTGACTATGTCCTGCGGGTAACACGTACAGTCTAAACAATTGCTCGATAAACTGCCGTGCTAATTGCGTAGTTGTAATAGTCTTCCGGGTTGGTAAAAATCTAGCCATTTTTGTCAAGCGATCTACCACAACCCAAATAGAATCGTGACCTTGATGTGTTCTTGGCAATCCGGTAATAAAATCCATGGAAATACTTTCCCATTTATTACCTGGGATTTGCAAAGGATGCAACAACCCAGCCTGTCTAAAGCGTTCAGCTTTATTTGCCTGACAAATCTGACACTTTGAGAACATAATCTTCTACATACCCTTTCATCTTCGGCCAATAAAAAGTGTGTTTCACTAATGATAGTGTCCTGTGTACCCCAGGGTGTCCAGCAGAAGGGGCGTCGTGACACTCCTTAAGAATCTTAGACCTAATGTCCGGGATCTGTGGTAGACAAATTTTGTCATTACAGAATAGCAAACCATTCCGAATCATCCACTGGCCTCCTGCAGCCTGAATGGTAGACTGCTCAGTCATCGAGTCTTGGTCAATCAATGAGCTCCCGTCCTGGATCTTCTGCCAAAATGGACCAAAATAACTATCAGTCCTGCAAAGCCCTCTCAATGACTGAAATAAGTCAGTAGAAATCTCGGTGAACGACAAAGAATTCACCTCTCTAATCCAACTAAGCGCATCTGCAATACTATTCATGGACCCTTTCCGATAACGGATCTCAAAATCAAAATCTTGCATTAACTCTGCCCAACGAGCTTTCCTTCCTCTCAAATCATCCGCATCACACACATACTTGATTGACTGATGATCAGTCCTCAATACCACAAACTTGGAGCCATATAAATAATGTCTCCAAACCTTGAGAGCATGAATCACAGCATAAAGCTCCTTCTCAAGGGTTGGCCAACGAGATTGAGTGTCGTCTAGCTTTTTACTTTCAAAAGCAACCGGTCTACCATCTTGAAATAGAGCAGCCTCGATAGCATAGTCACTAGCATCAGTTTCAAGAACATAGGGCCGACTAGGATCAGGCAATGCTAAGATAGGTGCTTCCTTGACTTTATCTTTCAAAAGTCTGAAGGCCATATCCAAATCGTTATTCCAAGTGATAGGCTGATTGGACTTACGTCCATGACCTTTCAATAAGTCGGTCATCGGTAGTGTGAGCTGAGAGTACTCCCGTACAGATTTCCGAAGAAAAACAACAAAATCGAGAAAAGAACGAAGTTGTTTCACTGTTCGTGGTATAGGCCAGTCCAAAACCTTCTGAACTCGGTCATAGTCAATGCTCAATCCATCTCTAGTGATCTTGTGTCCCAAGTAAATGATGTCAGTCATAAAGAACTCACATTTACTCAACTTAGCATATAGTCGATTCTGTCTTAAAATAGATAAGACAATCGTGAGGTGTCTGACATGATCCTCAAGAGTACGGCTATATATCAAAATATCATCCAGGAACACCACCACAAATTTCCCCAAATGTTCACGAAAAAGATCGTTCATCATTTGCTGGGAAGTGGCTGGAGCATTGGTTAACCCAAAAGGTAATACGAGAAACTCGTAATGGCCATACCTAGTCCGAAAGGCGGTTCTTTCGACATGTCTTTCATGAATACGTATCTGGTGATAGCCAGTACATAAATCTATCTTCGTGAAATATTTCGCTCCTGCTAACCAGTCAATCAGGTCATCTACCGGTCAATCAGGTCATCTGATCTAGGGAGAGGATAACGGTTCTTAATGGTCAGCTTGTTCAATCTCTTGTAATCTATACACATTCTCCAAGTATTGTCCTTCTTTCTCCTAAGCAACACAAGTGCACCCCAAGGTGATTTACTTGGACGGCTCTGGCCCATCCTCAAATAATCTTCGAGTTGTTTAGCCAACTCATCTTCCTCGGCTTGGCTCATCCTATAAGGTGGAATACTGACAGGATGAGTACCAGGGATCAAGTCAATACGATGATCTACTGCCCGTTCAGGTGGTAAACCCCAAGGCAGTTCTTTAGGAAATACATCTTGAAATGAATCAAGTATCTTCTGTAATTCTTTGCTTTCAAACACACTTAATTCATTTACATCCAAAGAAGGGATGAGAAAAGAAGAAAGTGGAATCAATACACAATGGAAAGCGGTATACAAAGAAGAATCCATTATATTTCCAAAATCAATTGTATTTACAAGAGGTCCCTGAGAGGGATGAATACAATCACCTAAAATACTATACTTGGTGTCCCTATGCTGAAAAGAAAAATATGACTAGACCAATCTATCTGGACGTCAAGAGTCTTAAACCACTCAATCCCTAATAACAAGTCTACATTTTCCAGATACATAACATAGCATTCCAGAGTATCTTTGTAGTCCTGAATTTGGATTGGAAGCATCTCCACCTTGCGATCCCAAACTTGCCTTCCCACAAGTAGGCGTATCTCATAGATATGGTCGCTGAGTGTCGTATCAAGACTCAATTTTTGCACAAGTTTGTGTGTGTGAGAGAGAATTAGGGTTAGGTTAAGAGTTCATGTGGGAGACATACACAGAGAAGCAAGGGAGAGAGAGAGAGAGAGAGTTGTGGGGATAAGTCAACTCATGAGGCATGAGTGTGTGACTCCCCTATCACACATGTATATTGCACTAGTACACATAGTGCACTTAGTACATTAAAAGTACTAAGTGTACTATGTACTATAACTTATGGGCTTGTACACACTATAAGGGTGGGCATTACGCCTTTACCCCAACAACCTCCCACTTAAAGGCAAAGTGCCCTTAAGTAAAGGAAAAGAAAAAATCAGCATGTACATGATAATATACAAGGCCATATCAAGGCTGAAACTGGCCTCATCCAATGCCCATCAAGTGTCTGCAATGAGCAAACCGCTCCGGAGGCAAACTCTTTGTCAACAGATCAGCCGGGTTGTCATCCGTGTGAATCTTAACAAGCTGAATTTGCTTGTTCTCTATCACCTCTCTGATGAAGTGATACTTCACATCCACATGCTTCGTCTTTGCATGAAAGACAGGGTTCTTTGCCAACTGGATGGCACTCTGACTGTCACAATGCAACAATGGAACATCCCCTGTATAACCCAAATCAACCACTAACCGAGATAGCCATAATGCCTCCTTGCAAGCCTCTGTGGCTGCAATATACTCGGCCTCTGTAGTAGATAAGGCTGTGCACTTCTGCATCCTGGATATCCATGACACAGCACCTCCTGTGAATGTAAACACATAACCGGTATAGACTTCCGGTTATCCGGATGACCGGCATAATCCGAATCCGTGTAGCCATGCACTAATGCATCCTGTTTGCCAAAACATATGCACATATCTTGTGTGCCCTTCAGGTATCTCATGACACCTTTCACTGCTTCCCAATGCTTCTTGCCAGGGTTGGCCATGTATCTAGAAACCACTCCCACTGCAAATGCAATGTCCGGCCTAGTAGCAACCATGGCATACATGAGACTGTTGTGTGTGAGAGAGAATTAGGGTTAGGTTAAGAGTTCATGTGGGAGACATACACAGAGAAGCAAGGGAGAGAGAGAGAGAGAGTTGTGGGGATAAGTCAACTCATGAGGCATAAGTGTGTGACTCCCCTATCACACATGTATATTGCACTAGTACACATAGTGCACTTAGTACATTAAAAGTACTAAGTGTACTATGTACTATAACTTATGGGCTTGTACACACTATAAGGGTGGGCATTACGCCTTTACCCCAACAACCTCCCACTTAAAGGCAAAGTGCCCTTAAGTAAAGGAAAAGAAAAAATCAGCATGTACATGATAATATACAAGGCCATATCAAGGCTGAAACTGGCCTCATCCAATGCCCATCAAGTGTCTGCAATGAGCAAACCGCTCCGGAGGCAAACTCTTTGTCAACAGATCAGCCGGGTTGTCATCCGTGTGAATCTTAACAAGCTGAATTTGCTTGTTCTCTATCACCTCTCTGATGAAGTGATACTTCACATCCACATGCTTCGTCTTTGCATGAAAGACAGGGTTCTTTGCCAACTGGATGGCACTCTGACTGTCACAATGCAACAATGGAACATCCCCTGTATAACCCAAATCAACCACTAACCGAGATAGCCATAATGCCTCCTTGCAAGCCTCTGTGGCTGCAATATACTCGGCCTCTGTAGTAGATAAGGCTGTGCACTTCTGCATCCTGGATATCCATGACACAGCACCTCCTGTGAATGTAAACACATAACCGGTAGTAGACTTCCGGTTATCCGGATGACCGGCATAATCCGAATCCGTGTAGCCATGCACTAATGCATCCTGTTTGCCAAAACATATGCACATATCCTGTGTGCCCTTCAGGTATCTCATGACACCTTTCACTGCTTCCCAATGCTTCTTGCCAGGGTTGGCCATGTATCTAGAAACCACTCCCACTGCAAATGCAATGTCCGGCCTAGTAGCAACCATGGCATACATGACACTGCCACAAGCTGAAGCATACGGAATCTTGGCCATATCAGCCCTGTCTCTATCTGACTGTGGGCTGTCCATAGCATTGAGTTTCACATATGGAGGCAAAGGAGTACTAGTCTTCTTCCCCCCGTCCATATTGAACCTCTGCAAAACTTTGCCAATGTATTCCTTCTGAGACAAATACAACACATGCTGATTTCTGTCCCGAAGTATCCGCATACCCAAAATGTGATTTGCATCACCCAAATCCTTCATATCAAAGGTTTCATGCAGCCTCTTCTTCAAGGAATCCATCTCTTTACGAGATTTCCCGGCAATCAACATATCATCAACATACAAGATGAGGATCAATAGACTGCCATCCAAAGCTTTCTTGGTGTACAAGCAGTGATCTATGTCACTTCTCCTGAATTTCTGAGATTTCATGAATGTATCAAATTTATGATACCATTCCCTTGGTGCCTGTTTGAGCCCATAAAGACTCTTTTTCAGCTTGCATACAAGCTTCTCCTTTCCACTCACTGCATAACCCTCTGGCTGCTGCATATATATCTCCTCATGGAGATCACCGTGAAGAAAAGCAGTCTTCACATCCATCTGAATCAAGTCCAGATTATCATGCGCAACCAAAGCCAACACAGCTCTAAGTGTGGTCATTTTGACCACTGGAGAGAAGATCTCCTCAAAGTCCACACCATATTCCTGCTTGAAGCCCTTAGCCACTAACCTGGCTTTGTATCTTGGCTTTGCATCTGGTGCAACTTTGAGCCTGTATACCCACTTGCATGGCAAAACTTTCTTGCCTGCAGGCAAATGCACCAACTTCCATGTTTCATTTTTATGCAGAGAATCCATCTCTGACTTCATGGCACGCTCCCATAGAGCTTTGTCTGCCCTCTGTAAAGCCTCCTTATAACATGAGGGCTCCCCACAGTCAGTGAGCATCAAGTAGTCAACCCCTGGAACAAACCTGTCAGGGGCTCTGGAGGGTCTTGTGGACCTCGTACCCAATGACCATCATTTGCAGGTTGCTGTCCAGCCTGCATATCACCCATTGGTGGCTCCTGTTCCATGCCATAAGGCTGAAAAACATGCCCGGTATCTCCTCTAACTGTGGTATATCCATAGGGATATCTTCTGCCATCTCTGGCTGTCCATTTGGACCATTTTCAGCACCATTTAAGGGCTGGTTTTCCTGCTGTAATGGCTGATTTACAGCCCTTTGTTGTTGTCCATGATGTCCATCATCATCAAAGATGACTCTGCCAGGCTCCTGTTGCCTTGCAGGCTCCTTATACATGCATGTTTCATCAAAAATGACATCATTGCTGCGTATGATCTTTCTATTCATGGGATCCCAAAGTCTATACCCCATTTCACCTCTGTCACCATATCCTAGGAATATGCATTTGTGAGACTTAGGATCAAGTTTGGTGCGCATTTCCCTGCGTATGTGCACGTACGCAACGCAACCAAACACTCTCAAGTGCTTGTATGACGGAGGCTTCCCTGTCCATACTTCTTCTGGCACTTTCCCACCAAGCCTCGTGTTAGGTGACCTGTTTATAAGGTGAACGGCTGTCATAACAGCTTCAGCCCAAAAACCATGAGGTAATGCAGCATGTGACAACATAGAACGGACCTTCTCTTGAATGGTCCTGTTCATCCTCTCTGCTGTCCCGTTTTGTGGAGGATCATAAGGAGTAGAGAGCTCCCTCTTGATGCCTTTAGCATCACAAAAGTCCTAAAACTGTTTGGACATATACTCTCCACCATTGTCGGAACGCAAAGCCTTCAATGTTTTGCCAGTTTGACTCTCAACATGAGCAACAAACTTCTCAAACACTGAGAATGTATCACTCTTCAAACGAAGAGGATAAACCCACACCTTGTGTGTGGCATCATCAATAAAAGACACAAAATATTTTGCCCCTCCCAAAGAAAGTTGAGGCATCTCACATACATCTGTATGCACAAGCTCTAACTAAGCATCTTTCTGTCCAAGAGCTTTCTTGTGGGGACACTGGAGTTGCCTGCCATATATACAATGCTCACAAAACTGAAAACTTGAGAACTTTAGAGAAGGCAAGTAACCAAAACGAGACAATTGCTCCATTCCTTTGACACTCATGTGTCCCAACCGGCTATGCCACATAGAGATTTTCGGCAGCTCGGTTGCATTTACATTAGCATGGTGACAAACATTAGCATGCATCAAGTAAAGAGTGTCCACCTTAGAGCCTCATGCAACAACCAGTGAGCCCTTACTAATCTTCCACTTTCCACCACCAAATGTGGTAACATAACCAGCATCATCAAGCTGTCCAGTAGAAAACAAGTTCTTCTTGATCTCAGGCACATGCCTGGCATCATGGAGCATAAGCTGTGAGCCATCTGAAAACACAAGCCTCACATCACCTCTGCCAAGAATCTGGCATGCATGGTTGTCACCCAAATAAACTACTCCTTCATTGCCAGCGGTATACCTGACAAACAAGTCTCTGCAACCTGTGACATGAAAGGAGGCACCTGAATCAATGATCCATGAGTGCATATCATGACCATCTCCTGCATGGAGTGAATGGGCATCAAGTGAAGACATGAATAGGACTTCATCCTCACTGTCACCTGCATGTGACACATTGACTTCTTCAACCTTGACTCCACTTTTGCTCTTTGGCTTTGCATCTTTGGCTTCATCCTTCTCTTTGTCTTTGCCTTTTCCCTTTTCTTTTTGATCATTTTTCCATTTGTAGCATTGCTTTTTAATGTGTCCCTTCTTGCCACAATAATGGCATTCCAAATCCTTTTTGGAGCGAGACTTGCTCCTTCCCCTTTCTTGGCTTTTCCCCCTTTGCTGGGATCTCCCACGTGCATTCATTGCATTGGACTTTCCAACAGAGTTGTTTTTCCTGTTCATCTCTTCTTGAAGAAGAGCACCCTCCACATCTGCATATGACAGCATAGCATTCGAATTGCTAGTGGCTGTCCTGAATGTGTCCCAACTCTCTGGCAAAGTGCATAACAAAAAAGTGGCTTTGAACTCAACGTCCATTGCCAACTTTTGATTGATGACCTGGCTGACAATACCATTAAACTCATTTAGATGGGCTGTCATAGAAGCCCCTTCCTTCATCTGAAGGCCTATGAGTTTCTTCTCAACCAATACACTTTGCTTGAGGCACTTTGTTGGGCATACAAGTCCTGCAATCTCTGCCACATTCCCCAAGCTGTCTTCTCTTCACGAATGCTGAAAAGTAAAGAGTCTGACACACACAACATGATAGTAGATCTTGCCAGCTCATCCATATCTTCCCACTCTTCAGCAGTAAGAGAAGCGGGCATCACACCCCTTTCTTTGATAGGCTTGTGCTGCTTTTTCTGGAGCAACACATTGTAGCACTGGGTTTGCCAAATATCATAATTATGCGAGCCTTCAAGCTTCTTGATGTGAAGCAATGAAGAGCTCTCACCTGTGGTTGCCATAGCAATATGCAACCTGTCAATGCCTGACTCCCTGCAAAATGTGCAAACACTGCACCAAAAGCACACAAAGTGCTCACAGTTGTTCTCCCAAGCTTTATCTCCCACTGCGGAAGCAAGAATGCAACTTTTCTCCCACTTTATGTGATGAAAACACCAAAATCTGGTTGCTGCAGATTTTGGACAGCACCTTAAATGTGCTCTTTTGCCCTTCCAAAGTACTGTACAGCAGTACTAAGTGCTCACCAATGATGTACCAAACCTGTACCGGCAAGTTCAGCAGCTGAAATTGAACCTTTTGGTCACTCAAAACAGTGTACAGCCATGCCAAAACTTGCACAAAGCTATGCCAAATCTGTACCAGCAAGTACAATAGCAATAAATGCTCTCCTGGCTGTCCAAATGAGTGAAAATCAGACTTTTACAGTCCTGTACACTGCATACAACAGTTCCAAACAGAAATTGGGCAAAAGCCCCTTGACTGCAAGCTGATTTTTGAGGATTCAAGGCATAAAAGTCTTGCCTGCTGCTTTGCCAAGCTCAACAAGCATACGAGCTTGAAAAGCCCCTTGATTTAAGATCAATTTCTGATCATACATGGTACATTGACGCACATGAAGGCATCCAGAGTGTTCACGATGCTTCCCCCTAGCCACATATACATCAAATACATGAAAGCCCCTTGATTTACAGGCACATTGAGTGCTTGTAAGGCATCAGCACATTATCCACAGCATCAAATGCGATTGCCTGCATGCAAATCAACCAAATCGGCACAAAAGCCCCTTGATTTGCACTGCAATTTGCTGCAATTTTGCCCAAATGTGCGATTTCTCACATCATACAGCATGTATGAGTGCTTAATTGCACAATTACATCAAAAGCCCCAAATTTCGACATTCAATTTCCTGCAAATTGATCTTGATTGTGACCAATGTCCTGCAAATTGATCCTGATTGTGACCAATGTCACCCAATTTTGCCAATTTTGCTCAAAATTGAGCAATTTAACACCTGTATCTGCTCAATTGTTGATTGTACTTGCTCAATTGCAAATCCCAAAAAAAATTTGAGGAAAATACCTTGTAATTTCTGATTTTTCTTCAATTTGCAGGCTGAATTTTGATAGCAGAGGCTGTTGCAGAAGAGGGGGGCAATTCTTGCTGCTGCAGATTGTTGGTGATGCTCAGATGGCTGGCGGCTATGAAGCTCCCTGACCCATAGCTGCCTGTCGGCTTTCACAGGCTTGTCGGAGGCAGCACGCACAACGACAGAAGATCAGACAAACCGGGGCACCTAGAATTGGGGTTCGTAGCCGTTGGAGGCGGTGGCGAGGATGAAGAAGGCAACGGCGTGGCCGAGGGCGCCCCAGCCCAACACATCCACAATGGTGAACCCAGCAGGGTCGTTGGTCTTGAGGAAGCTGGACACTTCAGCGGCGCGCGTGTCCCCAGCCTCGAAGTGAGTCACGCCATTCTGCACGGGCGAGTCGGAGGGACCTGCTTCGCCTGGTTCGCTCCACGCTGTTCGCCAACGCCTGCCTTCGCCTAGTGGTTTCCGCTAGTTGACGTATTCGCCTAGCGCTTGTTGACGTATTCGCCTAGCGCCTACACGATTAGAGTCGCTCACGTAGCCAGCTTGTTAGCCTTGGTTGCTGTGCGCTTCGCTCGCCTAGCGTGCGTGCTCTTGCGCTTCTTCGCTTGATTGGCTGCGAGTGTTGATGCCCTGCAGGCATTGCTGCGAGTGTTGATGCCCTGTAGTATAGCAGCAGCAAAGCAAGCAGCTCGTTCAGCTATCAAGGAGAAGAGGGAAGAGGGAGGGATCACTAAGCTCTGATACCAGTTGTGTGTGAGAGAGAATTAGGGTTAGGTTAAGAGTTCATGTGGGAGACATACACAGAGAAGCAAGGGAGAGAGAGAGAGAGAGTTGTGGGGATAAGTCAACTCATGAGGCATGAGTGTGTGACTCCCCTATCACACATGTATATTGCACTAGTACACATAGTGCACTTAGTACATTAAAAGTACTAAGTGTACTATGTACTATAACTTATGGGCTTGTACACACTATAAGGGTGGGCATTACGCCTTTACCCCAACAGTTTGTAGTTAACAAAATTATGCGAACTGCCAGGGTCTAAAAGAATGTGAATCTTATGGCCATTCACTTCTCCATAAACTCGGAGAAGATCATGCAAGCCAAATACCTTAGAATTGAACAGACAATCATAACAAGTACTAGGACGAGAAAGTACAGCAATTGACGTACCTGTCAAAGACAACTAGTTAGCTGCCTTTGGCTTGGGTCCTGCGTTTGACTTGGTACCCTTTTGCTTAGGTCATGGTCAAAGCTGAAAACCAGGCAACAACATCGTAATCATCCTCTTTCTTGAGGAATTCTTTCTTGAAAACGTCTTCAAATTGTGCCCAAGTCGTTGGCTTAGGGTTGAGTTCCTTCCACCAAAGCAAAGCTTTGCCGGACAGGAAACCTACTACTAATTGGATCTTCTTTCCATCATCATATGGATGAAACTGAAAGTAAACTTGCCACTATGTAGCCACGTGTCCACGATCTCCTTGGTTCTCTGCTTTTGCTCGCTCCCGAACGGTTCCGGAGTAATATTGGGGCCTAAAGCTGAAGCCAAGGTATCCATACCCGAGAAAGTAGAGAGGGTAGTGGTCAATAGAGCGATGGAGTTCTGCAA
Source organism: Cibotium barometz (assembly GCF_041138505.1). NCBI lineage: Eukaryota > Viridiplantae > Streptophyta > Polypodiopsida > Cyatheales > Cibotiaceae > Cibotium > Cibotium barometz. Next base: position 34,879,215 of record NC_141083.1, read on the forward strand.
AGCTTGCATCTGGGCTACGATTTGTGCCTGACGTTCTGTCAAAGAAGCTTCGAGAGCTACTTGGAAATCTGATTTTGACACAAAATCATCAAAAAGATCGGCCTCGGTACCTTCCGTAGCCGGCAAGCCTTCGCGTTCCACAAGGGGTTCCAACTCCGATTCTTGGGTCGACATCGCGAAGAGGGTACGTGGAGAGAAAATTCGATCTTTGCACGATAAAAGTGCGAGTGAACTTGAGAGCTTGAGAGCTTGAGAGCTTGAAAACTTGAGAACTTGAGAGATGTGTGGCAAGAAGCCCACTTGAGGGGGTTTATAAAGGTTTCCCAAAAGCCAAAAAAATCTCCAAAAGCTAGGCTTAGCTTTTGCTTTGCTTTTGTGTTTTTTTTTTCTCTTGAATATATATATATATATATATTCTATTTTCTTAAAAAAAATAAACACCTTTAAATTTTGGAGAGAGGATGACTTTTAAACCTTTAAAAAAAATTTTAAACTCCCCAAAAAAAAACGAAAGCACTAAAAAAAATGTGGCTTTCCTTGTTTTTTTTTTCTCCTGGAATAGCCGGCGGCCTGCTGCGTTGCTGACGTCGAGTGCTGCCGTAGCCAGACGTACTGCCGTCACCTGCGTCAGCCTGAGCTTCTTTGCGCCAACCTGCACGTGGGCTTGTGGCAACGTAGCCCTGGGCGCCTGCCGTGCGTGGACTGGGCTGGGCGCTCGCTTGGCCTAGGCGCCGCCTGGGCTGGCTGCGCAGGTGCGATATGCAGCGGAAGTCTTTGTATTGGTTGATCCTCTCACACAATATGCTCACACCGTCTTCTGTATCCTGAGTTTCGTGAGTTTAGCAATCCATTTCATTTACTTCAAACTTTAAAGAGATGAGAGAGAGATATGAGAGCTGTACACCAGATTGGGTCCCGAGTTACCCACTGAAGGGCCCCCTATCCTGATAACGAGATAGTATTTGCTTTATTACTTTAGAGAGAATGACTTTGGACTGTAGATAAGCCAAACGCAAGATCTCGGAGGATCGGAGAGCGGCTGATCTGTACACTGCTGTAGAAACACCTCAATGACTTGATCTCGAGCCTATGCACTCCTCCCAAGGGCATGAGGAAGGGCTGCACACCTGAGGCTCAAAGAAGAAGAAGGTGGACTGTTCTACACACTGTTAGAATGCTGAAAACACATATGAATGCTGAGTTACCTTCACCAGATGACTGCTGAATGTGCTGATGATGCAGAGAAGGCTGGACACTGATGCAAACAACTGTTTCAAGGCTGGAAACTGCTGTAGACTGTTGCTTCAGGGCTGGATTCTGCTGTGGACAGAAACGCAGGTATCTAGGAGTGTTGATGGACTGAAACGCAGCAGCAACAGAAGGGCTGGAAACTGTACGGCTGGAGCAAACGCAGATGGACTGCTGTACGGCTGCACCAAAACGCAGATATGCAGGCTGAATGCTGCTGGTTTTCAGGCGTGGAACTGAGCTGAAGATGTATGCTGAATCTATGGCATGAACTGATGCTGAATTCAGGGCTGAAATAGGCTGAGGACAGGCACCTAGGGCTGGGCTGAAGCTATGGATCTCAAGGGGCTGGAGAAGAAAGCTTATGGGCACTAGGGCTAGATTAGTCTTGGGCTGAAAGCAAGAGAGAGGAGAGCTCTTAGCACAATGAAGACTGAATGAGCAAAAGAGGCTCTAGGCAAGCCTATTTATACTAACTGGAGGTTGGTCATTTAATAAACTTAATATTTATAAATGCCCAATAATGCAAATAATGATAAATAAATACTAATAAATATGGAAAAAATACCAGATAAATCCCAGTAAATTCCCTAAGGCTTTGGGGCTGTTCTAAATGATGCACAGGCATATGTATGCATATTATGCAAGATGCAGAGTGCTTTCTGATGCAAACCCTAAGGCTTCTACTGACTCTACATGCATGAATGATTCTCTCCAAGTGGGTTAAGGGACTTGACTGACTGACTGACCCACTAAGGCTGAGGAATGACCTACGTAGCTCGTGCCTGACTTATCCTGGACTGAGGATGTACAATGGGGTCACGGCGTACGACAAATATCATCCTATTGGGTTCTAAAACTGTACAACTGATGCACTTCTGATGATGAGCCATCTTGTCACCATGCACTGAGTGCAGAGTGCATGTGACATTCCCTCCTGATTAGCTCGGCGGCAGGTTCATGGCTTCCAAGTAGTCCGCCAATAACTGGGGGTACTCCTGGAAGAACTCCTCGTCGAGCCAGACGGCTTCGTGGGTGCCTCGATCTCGGAACTTCGTATAGAACTGACGAATCCGTCGACTGGAACCATGCTTCCATCGATGAAGAAGGATCTGCTCAGGCTCAATAACTTCTGCCTCGTCTACCACGTCGGGCTGCTGTTCATCTGAAACATCAAACACTTCTGGACCAACATATGGTTTTAGCCAAGAAACATGGAAAACATCATGCATTGTCCAACTGGCAGGCAACTTTAACTTCATTGAGACATCACTTATCTTCTTAACTATTGGAAAAGGGCCAAAACTACGGAATGAAAGCTTGGGACAACGTTTGCCCACTTGTTTCAATCTCTGCTTCATGATACGCAAATAGACCCAATCCCCTTCCTTGAAGTGGACATCTCGTCTAGATTTATTTGCCTGTCTGCTATATGCTTCCTGAGCTTTGGTCAAGCGGTCTTTGACTGACTCAATGATCTCGGAAAATGCTTCCGTGGTTTTATTAGCCTCTAAAGATGGAGACACCATTCTCGTCAAAAGAGAAGAAAAACGGCGACCAAAGGCTGCTTCATATGGAGTCCGTCCGACACTGGATGAATGAGTGTCGTTCAAGATAGCTTGAACCAACGGAAGATAGTGCTCCCATTTGGACTGCTGGTCATGACAATATGACTTGAGGACATCAAAGGCCAACTGATTATAAATTTCTGTCTGGCCATCTGTCTGGGGATGGAATGCACTAGACAACTGCAACTTAGTTCCAAAGTTTTCAAATAATGCCCTCCAGAAATGCGAGGTAAACTTGGAATCTCTGTCTGATGTTATGGTGCTAGGCAAACCACAAATTGGATACCAATGCTTGAGAAACAGACGTGCTACGTCCTCGGCTGTGGCCGTATGCTTGCATGGGATGAGCATGCAGAACTTACTAAAGCGATCCACAATGGTAAAACACTGAGTGTTACAGGATCCAGTGGATGCTGGTAGAGGCCCTACAAAGTCCATAGATATGTCGATGAAAGGTCCGTCGGGGATAGGCAAAGGCTGAAGTAAACCTGCCTTCTTTGTATGGGGAACCTTGACTTTTTGACAAATCTTACAGGCTTGTACATGTGCATAGACATCACGCCTCATCTTTGGCCAATAAAAGGATCGTTCTAATTTCTCGAGGGTACTGTTGATACCCCTATGTCCTCCAACTAAGGAGTCATGGGCATCATGGAGAAGAGCAGAACGCTTTTCTCGAGTAACACAGAGACGGTTCTTGTAGAACAACCAACCGTTCTGTACTGAATAGTGGCCAGGCTCAGAAGTGAGGGCCAAACTATACTGAGTACCAAACTCAGGGGAGTCGACATATTGGTCTTTCATACTATCCAAGTCCTTCCCCGTGATTTCGAGAATGGTAGCTTCTTGAACTGCCTGGATGCTGGACTTTCGACTGAGAGCATCTGCTACTGGGTTATGCTTACCAGGGATGTATTCAATCATACCTCCAAACTGTTGGAAGATTTGACTCCACCTGGCTTGTCGATCACTCCACTGGGCACTTGGCATAGTCTGAAGCCACTTAAGTGCTTGGTGGTCTGTTTTCACTGTGAAAGCCTGTCCATAAAGAAAAGGCTTCCAATGTTTGAGCGCTGTGATCACACCCAAAAGCTCTTTATCATATACCGAATAATTCTTTTCGGCGACATCCAACTTTCTGCTGTAATATGCCACGGGTCTATTGTCCTGCTGGAGGACTGCACCTATGGCTACATTGCTGGCATCGGTGATGACCTCGAAAGGTTCGTCCCATGATGCTAACTTTAATACAGGTGCTTCTGAGGCAGCTTTCTGGAGTGCACGGAATGCATCAAGTGCCTTACCTGTAACTGAGACTTTCTGCTTGCGAGTCTTCACCCCCTTGAGCAAGTCGGTAAGAGGTGCTGCAAGGTTGGAAAACTGATGGACATGTGTGCTATAGGCCTGACAAAGACCTACGAATGAACGGATTTCTTGGGCGGTCTTAGGAATATCCCAATCTAAGATCTCTTGAACCTTTGAGGGGTCCAGTCTAATCCCATCGGAACCGATGATGTAGCCCAGATACTGAACTTCCTTAACACCAACGATAGACTTTTTGGCATTTATGTAGAGCTGATTATCTCGCAAAAGTTGCAAGACTTTCTCCACATCTTTCTCATGCTGCTCCGCAGTGGCTGAGAAGACTAGTATGTCATCAAGGAATATGAAAACACACTTCCCAATGTGGACTGCGAAAATCCTAGACATCATCTTATTGAACGTTGCGGGTGCATTTGTAAGCCCAAAAGGCATGACTACGAACTCGTAGTGACCACGCTCTGTCCTGAAAGCTGTTTTTGGAATGTCAGCTTCAAAAATGCGGACCTGATGGTAACCACTCTTGAGGTCGATCTTAGTGAAAAATTTAGCACCGTCTAAACGCTCCAAAATGTACTCTATCCTGGGCATAGGAAACTTATTCTTGATAGTGAGTTTGTTTAATGCCCTGTAGTCTACACAAAGACGTACAGACTTGTCCTTCTTTTGGACAAATAGGATAGGTGCAGCAAATGGGGAGGAAGAAGGCCGAATGAATCCGGCTCGGAGAAGCTCAGATAACTGCTTTTCCAACTCGCCCTCTAAAGTCTTGGAAAGACGATAGGGAAACCTGCTAGGAGGGTCTGATCCAGGGACCAAATCAATGTGATGGTCCTCAAGGCGAGAGGGTGGGAGACTGGGTGGGAGATCGTCCCTAAGCATAATGTCCTGGTGTCTGGATAGGAGGACTGCTAACTGAGGGACTGAAGATGTAAGGGATGCTACTAATGAGGGAGGGGCTGTTTAAGCACGAACATAAAGCAGTGCTCCTTCTGTTCCCTTGCGGATAGCTCGTCGGGCCTGGAGATGCGAAATCAATGGAATGCCAAGAATGCTTCTATCCCCACGAATCATGACAGGCTCAGGAAAACCTTTACAAATAGTAAAAGTGTCCTGCCCCCAATCGGGAATAGGCACATACTGACGGAACCACTGAATTCCTAGATCATGTCACACCCTAACAGAGGGGAGACGATGAAATCTCGTTGAAATGAGGCCTTTTGAACTTCAAAGGCAAACTGCTGTGCCTTCTGGGAAATGTGGGTGCGAAGACCAGGTGTAAACCCGTCCACATCCAGATGATATGGGACTAAAGTGCAGTTCAATTTATTAGCCAACTGGGGAGAGATGGCATCTTCAGAACTGCCCATATCGAAAAGGACTACAAACTGTCGGCCCTGGGCAGAGCCATAAGCTCGGATAAGGCTCTTCTGAGCAGCATCGCTCTCACCCTCCTGCTTAGCATCAAATACCACAGATGGCATAGGATGCATGGAAGGTAAAAGTTGAACTGCATTTGAGGTAGTAGGCGGGGCTGGAGGAGCTGGGGAGGCTGTGGCAACTGTGGCAGAAGGAGCTTTGGCAGCCTGTGCCGCTTGCCATTTGTGGCAATCCTTCTTACCATGCCCTATAATATGACAGAAAAAACATCTATTTTCTGACTGGTACTTCTTTTGCTCCTCTGGAGGAAGATAACCTCCAGTAATGCCTGCTTTAGCCTTTTCATCAGGGGTTTTCTTAGGTTCTTTATCCTTTTTACCCCCGGAACTGGAGCTATTACTGCTGTCCTTCTTAGCATCTTTGGAAGATGCGTTACCTTTCCCTGTCTGTGCAGCTGATTGCTGCTGTTGGGGTTTGGTACTGGACTGAGATGTCTGCTTGGGCTTGCCCCCGTTGAGCTTCATTTCTTCGTTCTGAGCGAGAGTCAGAGCCCGGTCATATGTACTTGGTTCAAAGTTACGAACTGTGAACCGAATGTTGGAGTCCAATCCACGAATGAATTGCTCCATCTTGGCCTGCTCAGATAACCCTAACTGCTATGCTAAAGTAATAACCTTACCGGAAAACTGAAGCACTAGGGAACCGTTCTATCTGAGTCCATAGAACTCGTCTTTCAGACCGGTCATGTACTGGGGCGGGAGAAATCTGGTCTTCAGGTCATGGACAAAGATGTCCCAGTCAAAGGCTGTGACACCTGTGGCCTAGTCAGTATGAATACTAGACCAATTCTGCCACCAAGTGACTGCCTCACCAGTGAGATGGGGAGCCGCTAAGTGGACTTTGTCTTGTGGGTCTGTGATCCTAGCTAATGGAAAATGAGCATTAAATTGATGAACAAATTGATTAACTGAAGAATGATCACACTTACCATCATACTTGCTGAAATTCGGTTGACTGCGAATGATGGTGGTTGCTGCTGCGGGATGCTGGCTGGTGACACCTATGACTGGGGAGACTGAGGAGAGCTGCTGATACCTCAAGTGTATGGCCTCCTTTTCCCGTTGGTGTTCGAGTAACATACGTTCTCGATCAAGCTCACGTTGGTGTTCCCGAGCGGCGAGTTCAGCCTGACGCCGGTCTTCGTCGATCCTGCGTTGGGCTTCCTCATAGTCCCGTCTTTCTTCTTTTTCTCTTCGCCTTCGGGCCTCGTCCTGTCTCCTTTGTTGTTCCATCTGAAAAAAGAGGGAGATGTAGTCGGGTGCTGCTGGAGGTGTAGAAGGACGTGCTGCTGCTGCCTCCAAGAGTTGGAGACGCTCCATGAGTAGCTGGTTCTGAGCTCTAAGAAGAGCTATGGTGTCTGCTGTAGGCGGAAGAGCAAGGTCTCCTTCGGGGGAGACGTCTTCCGGCTGATGAGTACTCTCTCCTGTAGACATGATGCTGAAGTCGGTGGTCGTGCCGGAACGCAATCTAACCATCCGAGGATGCCCCCACGCTAGGATACGGTGTGTGTGGACTATCTGAATCTGATACCAATGTGATATGCAGCGGAAGTCTTTGTATTGGTTGATCCTGTCACACAATATGCTCACACCGTCTTCTGTATCCTGAGTTTCGTGAGTTTAGCAATCCATTTCATTTACTTCAAACTTTAAAGAGATGAGAGAGAGATATGAGAACTGTACACCAGATTGGGTCCCGAATTACCCACTGAAGGGCCCCCTATCCCGATAACGAGATAGTATTTGCTTTATTACTTTAGAGAGAATGACTTTGGACTGTAGATAAGCCAAACGCAAGATCTCGGAGGATCGGAGAGCGGCTGATCTGTACACTGCTGTAGAAACACCTCAATGACTTGATCTCGAGCCTATGCACTCCTCCCAAGGGCATGAGGAAGGGCTGCACACCTGAGGCTCAAAGAAGAAGAAGGTGGACTGTTCTACACACTGTTAGAATGCTGAAAACACATATGAATGCTGAGTTACCTTCACCAGATGACTGCTGAATGTGCTGATGATGCAGAGAAGGCTGGACACTGATGCAAACAACTGTTTCAAGGCTGGAAACTGCTGTAGACTGTTGCTTCAGGGCTGGATTCTGCTGTGGACAGAAACGCAGGTATCTAGGAGTGTTGATGGACTGAAACGCAGCAGCAACAGAAGGGCTGGAAACTGTACGGCTGGAGCAAACGCAGATGGACTGCTGTACGGCTGCACCAAAACGCAGATATGCAGGCTGAATGCTGCTGGTTTTCAGGCGTGGAACTGAGCTGAAGATGTATGCTGAATCTATGGCATGAACTGATGCTGAATTCAGGGCTGAAATAGGCTGAGGACAGGCACCTAGGGCTGGGCTGAAGCTATGGATCTCAAGGGGTTGGAGAAGAAAGCTTATGGGCACTAGGGCTAGATTAGTCTTGGGCTGAAAGCAAGAGAGAGGAGAGCTCTTAGCACAATGAAGACTGAATGAGCAAAAGAGGCTCTAGGCAAGCCTATTTATACTAACTGGAGGTTGGTCATTTAATAAACTTAATATTTATAAATGCCCAATAATGCAAATAATGATAAATAAATACTAATAAATATGGAAAAAATACCAGATAAATCCCAGTAAATTCCCTAAGGCTTTGGGGCTGTTCTAAATGATGCACAGGCATATGTATGCATATTATGCAAGATGCAGAGTGCTTTCTGATGCAAACCCTAAGGCTTCTACTGACTCTACATGCATGAATGATTCTCTCCAAGTGGGTTAAGGGACTTGACTGACTGACTGACCCACTAAGGCTGAGGAATGACCTACGTAGCTCGTGCCTGACTTATCCTGGACTGAGGATGTACAATGGGGTCACGGCGTACGACAAATATCATCCTATTGGGTTCTAAAACTGTACAACTGATACACTTCTGATGATGAGCCATCTTGTCACCATGCACTGAGTGCAGAGTGCATGTGACAGCAGGGCTGGCCACACAGCCACGTGGCCTGGGCGCCGGCCTGGCCTGGTTGCTTGGCCGCCTAGCCTTAGGCGCCTTCAGCCGCCGGTAGCCACCACCTGCAAAACGTGCCAGCGCACAACCTGCCAGCCGCCAGTGCTTCCGTCCACAACCGCTCTCTCTCTCCTGTTCGAACCAAAAAAGCAAACGTGCTTTTTCTCTTTTTTTTTCTGTTTCTCTCCCTGCAGTTTAGGCGTATGCACAACAAACATGCCTCTTCTTTGCAAAGCAATCAACCCTACTTAGACTACCACCTCCCATCAACATGGGTGTCTTTGATGAAGAAAAATACATACTATTTCTGAAAACTGCAGTATGCACAGAAAAAACAGCAAGCTTTTTAACACATACCGTTCTTCGACCTCTTCTTCTCTACCTACCGACTTGCTCGTTCACGAGGTATGCTCTGATACCACTGTCAAATTCCCACTGATCTCCTCGTGATCGATCTTGGTTCGAAACTCGAATCCTGCAAACAAACGAACAAACAAACAAGTAAGGGGGTGCAGGCCTGACTCACCTCCCAACCATGACAGCCATGGGCGAGCCCATAGTCTTGGCTGTCCCCACCGAGCCACGAGCTGAGCTAACTAGGATGACGTACCGACCAATCTCCTCCTCGCGACGTCCCATACCGCCACGAAGCTGCCCTCGCGGGCCTCGAGATTGCTTTCGGCCTCGGCTGCACAAAGCAGGTGCACGTCTGCACTAGATCCAGGCTCCAAGACCATAGAGTTCTCACAAACTCGCGATACTCTCTATAATACAATAACTAACCTTGGCCACCCTTTTATAGGCTCTTGGCCGGTCATCGGGCGTCCACACTTGGCCGCCCGCCCGTCCATACTTGGGTGCCCGCCCCTTAGTATTTCCCTAACTCAGCTCGTCAATCAGCCTGCCTAGTTCCAAGCTTCCCCAAGCCTCGAAACTAGTCTTACGTGCGTGTAGCACACAGTAGATACACACTGTGCACATGACATCCATCTCCTTCGCGCCCCCCTATTTCTCCCCTTCTTCAGCGACCCACCCCCTCCGCCTGCCTCCGCCCTCTCTCCCCCACACCCCCTTTTGCGTTGCCTCCACCCCCCCTGCTTTTTCGCCGCCGCCTTACGTCCCTCCCCCTCTGTTTTTCTCTGTCTTCCGCCTTGCCCCCTCCGCCTTTTGTGCAGCTCGGTTCTTGCAGGACTCTCCGCATTTGCTTCGCCTTCAATCTAGCTTCAGACACTGATGGAGGCTCCTCCCGCCCCACCTCAGAGGGACTCTTCCGCAGCCCCCTCGCCCGCCCCTAAGGATATCCCCATCAGGCTTTCTCTTTCGCCAGAAGAGGAAGCGAGCGCCTCCAGGCACATTCCACCATCTGCCGTATAGTCAGCACTCGCCCCAGCAGAGGGGAGATCCAGGATCTTCTCAAGGCCCGCCTTCTTGCAGATGTGGGCAAGATCCTGGACGTTCAGTTATTGGGTCGTGGACACTACCAGATTGAGTTCGAGACAGCCCACAGCGTGGCCCAAGTCCTAGCCATGAGTCCCCTTGACATCAAGGGCGCTCGGGCATTCTTCAGACCTTGGCAGCATGGCTTCGACCCAGCAGCGGCCGAGCAGGGAGAGCGCCTATTCCATGTCACAGTTTGCTTCCCTGGACTCCGCCGCAAGTACCCTCCGCTCCTTTCCAGGCTAGGAGCATTGGTGGGCTCGGTGCTTGAGACTGGCCCCACAGTAGCTTCAGTGGTGGCTAGAGCAGCTGGGCTACCTTCGGGCAGAGTTTTGGTTCCTGACATCTCCTCCCTTCCGAAGGTCATTCAGCTACCTAGGATAAGGGGGGGGGATGGATTGATCAGAGAGTGGAGTGGGGCTCCCGAACCAGTGTTTTATATGCAGGCAGGTCGGCCACATGGCCAAGGCCTGCCTCGCAGGAGACCCCGACCTTCACCGCAGCAGCAGGCCCCCGATGGCCCGCCCACAGATGCGGCTCGGCAGGCAGCCTCCGGGACACCTGCTCATCCCACTGAGACCTAGGAGTGGCAGCCTGGACAGGGGCGCCGTAGAGGGAGACAGCCACAGCAACACGCCCAGAGACCGATGCAGCAGCAGCCACAGTCTCAGCATCATTGGGTTCCAGTGAGGAACAGCTTTGCTCCCCTCCAGGAGGAGACCCCAGCGCAGACTGAGGACCAGTAGATGCCAGCACCCCCTCCTTCGCCCCCACCCCCCCTCCCCCATCCCCCCCTCCCGCCTTGCTTCCAGCTTCGCCTCCTCCCGTTCCCGCTCCGGTTTTGTCAGCGGCTCCTTCTCCACCCCCTTCTCCCCCCCCCCTCCTCCCCCTCCGCTCGCCTCAGCTCCCCGGGAGGCCCTGGCAGTTCCCTGGCACTCACCTGCAGTCCGGCGGGCACTGAGCACTGACCTTGCTCGAGCACCACAGAGGAGACTTACCATGCCGATTCGGGCTTTACGGATATCCTCTATCCGCAGTCGGCTGAGTAGTCTCAACACTAGACAGCGCTCGGAGGCTTTTGACTACTCCTTCACACGGCTTTTTGGAGCGGAGGGCCCCCATGAGCCAGCACCCATCAGAGTTCATGTAGTGATACCTCCGGCCCGAGGAAAGGAGGCACTTGATTCAGCGGTGGCCTTCTCCTTCCCTCTCTGTGGCCCTAGCGACCGGGCGTGGACTCTGGATCTCGCTCTTAGCATTTTGAAGACTCGGGCAGTTAAGTTTTCTCACCATGTGAGCAATCTGGAGGTGACAGACGTGATAGGCCGACTCTGGGAGTTGGCTCATTTTTTCTTTGATACCGGGAGTGTGGATGCCTCCGGGATTCGACATTTGGTGGTTCGCATAGTGGCAGACCTAGCACGCGACCCTGGTTATGTATGCATACACGAGGTTGCTCTCTCTGAGCGGGAGGCAATCGCCATGGGACACAGCCACTCGCGCCTGATCCGAGATTCTTGCAGCACACTGGGTGGGCAGATTCGTAGCCGCTCGGATGGGAACTATTCTCCATCCAAGCCGCTTGTGAAGGCCCGCCGTACGGCTGAGACAGCCTCCACCTCAGCAGGTCATCCATGAGGATCATCTCATGGAATGTACAGGGCCTTGGCGGCGCACACTATGTACGTTATCGTGGTTGCTTGAGGTAGGAGCTTCAGAGATGCCTGGTTGGGGGCAGTATTGATATTCTGATGATGCAGGAGTACCATTTGAGTGAGAGCAGGATCCGGAGATACGGTTCGGTGATGCCTGGTAGATGGGACACATTTTGGTCTGCTGGGTTTGCCCCCTTGGGTGGGCAGGGAGGAGTATGTATGGTCATTGCGGATGTATGGCGGCAGGCCATTGTGGATCGCGGGGTCATTGTGCCTGGTATGTCATTCTGAGGATGCATGATGAGCTCTTTGGCGTGCTCAATGTCTATGCGCCCAACCATGCTAGTGCCAGAGCAGAGTTCTGGACCCTTGTTACGGATGCATTGCCAGAGGCCGCACATTGGTATGTTGGGGGAGACTTCAACATGCTTGAGGACCCGGCCGATAGGGTGGGAGGTAGTCATGTTACAGTGCACGGCACGGAGCTTGCAGCTTGGGAGCGATTTTGCATGACACTGCGGATCACTGATGCATGGCAACATGAGGCTTTCTCCCGCTCTCAGGACAGTCTTAGTTTTTCTCAGTCGGATCGCCAGCAGGGAGGGACTAATCTATCACGGATTGATCGCTTCTATGTGGGCGACAGGTTCGGGGAGCGTGGGGGCTCCGTTGGCATTCTCGCTGGCACCTCTTTTTCAGACCATGCGCCATTTATTTTGACACTTGAGGAGAGAACACGGGAGACCAACTTGCAGTTGAGGATCCCAGAGAGGGTACTTACAGATCCTAGTCTTTCTGAGGACATTGAGAGGATATGGCATGATAGCCAGAGCTCTGACCAGGAACCAGCAGGCCAGTCTGCCCAGGGACTCATCGGCTCAGCTCTTTTTTGCACGCTGTAGCCTTGATACGGCTGGGAGAGACACGAGAGCGGGAGCGTCGGTTGAGACGTAGCCTTGCTTCGCTCCAGCACCTTCAGGAGCAGCAGCCTACATGTGAGTGGGTGGCGTCCCAGCTGAGCCAGGCACGCCAAGAGGTTAGAGAGGCAGAGAAGCAGAGACATGAGTTCTACTATCATCGCCAGGCCTCTCAGTGGACGCAGCTTGGTGATAGAGTGACTGGGGAGTTCTTTGAGATTACTGGACCCCGCCATGCTCGAGCAGGAGTACGCCAGCTCACAAGGCAGGACGGATCGGTAGCCACTGAGCCCGAGGAGATCAGAGCCATTGCCACTGAGTTCTATAGAGACCTGCTTTCAGCGGAGCCAGCCACGGAGGCACGGGATGCTTGCAGACAGACTATGTGGGCCCATGTGCACAGGAGGGTCACAGATCGTATGCGCACAGTTCTGGGTGAGCCTCTTTCAGAGGTTGAGCTTGCTGAGGCTTTGAGGGTCCTTCTGCGCCATAGTTGCCCTGGGGAGGACGGATTGACGCCTGCCTTTTTTATGCGCTATTGGGACCTTTTGGGGCCAGGCCTCCGCAAGGGCTTTTAGTATGTTTTGGACACTGGGGTGATGCCATAGAGCTTTTCAGAGGGCATTATCCCCAAGGGGGAGGGAGTGTCAGATGATATTCGGCATTGGAGACCTATTACGATCCTCAATACTGTCTACAAGGTCTTAGCAAAGGCCTTGAGTTTGAGGATCCAGCCCTTCCTTGGGGAGTTGATTCATGCTACCCAGACAGGATTAGTGAAGGAACGCAGTATCCTTGACAACATTTTCACCTTCTGGGAGGCGACGGCCCAAGCTAGATTTCTCGGTGAGGACCTGGTCGTGATGCTTCTCGATTTTGAGAAGGCATACGATAGAGTCGATTGGGGTTTCTTAGAGGGCACTATGCTTCGCCTGGGCTTTGAGCCAGTTTGGATTCGAGAAGTGGTGGCTCTATATTCCACACCTCATAGCCAGGTGCTGATGGCAGGAGGACGGGGGCTGAGTTTTGAGTTGACCAGATCAGTCCGTCAGGGGTGTCCTCTCGCCCCGTTTCTTTTTCTCTTCTTTGCTGAGGCTATGAGCATGTATCTGACGGCAGAGGAGGTTCGTTTGAGAGGACTCCACCTCCCAGTCCAGGGTGAGGACCTGCTTGATGCTGAGTTTGCTGATGACACGAGATTGTTTTTGCATGGCCAGGAGGCCAATCTTCAGAGGGCAGAGCAATCGCTATAGGTTTTTAGTGCAGCTTCGGGAGCATTGATCAATTGGCGCAAGACAATGGCCTTTTGGATCAGTAGCGCTCCCACTCCGGCATGGAGCCCAGACCCGGGTTTTAGATGGATTCCTCCTGGCACAGCAGCGCGGTATTTGGGATGCCAGATTGGACTAGATTTGTCACCTGAGCAGCAGATCGCCCCGCTTCTTCTGAGCATTCGGAAGAAGCTTTTGTATTGGAGTACAGCTCGGCTATCCTTGACTGGGAGGGTGGTGGTGACAAATCAGGTGCTTTTAGCGACCATGTGGTACATCACGTCTTGCTGGATCTTCTCGAGCTCTTGCATCAGCCAGGTACAGAGGCTGATCAAGAACTTTCTTTGGTCTGGGCGGGATGGTCAGCCAGCCCGGGCCAAGGTTGCTTGGGCAGTTATTACTCTTCCGCTGGCCCGGGGGGCTTGGGCATTTTAGATCCAGTTGATCAGAGTAGAGCCTTATTGAAGCTTATTGTTCGGGGGCTGCTTCTAGGCGCTGAGCCTTGGAAGGAGCTTCTTTTTCAGCGACTGCAGGCTAGGGCTCCCCCAGCAGGGGGCACTTGGACACCAGAGATACGATGGATCTTCATAGAGATGAGGGACAGGCCTCAGTAGAGGATGGGAGGACAGATTTGCCTTGAGCATCCTGCGAGCTTGGGAGTTGCTGAGACCAGGGCTTTCTCAGAGACCACCTACTTGTGATGAGGAGCGGGACAGCCGCTCATCTGGAGCCCAGCGGTACGCACAGAGCAGGGTCATATGCTGGGTTCTCAGCCTCGTCTAGCCTGGGGACCATTGGCGGCAGGCCCAGCACGTAGTTTTGGAGACTGGCAGGCCTTATGCAGTCTCCCAGAGGAGATCCAGGTGGAGAGGCTGAGTCACTTCAGAGGGGGGCTGATTATGAGGGATGACATTCAGGAGGCACTCACAGAGGAGTGGTTCACGCCTCTCGAGCCAGCGGCCCCACGGTGGATGGGAGCCTTTACACAGTTGGAGATCCTGATTGCTGTCACAGCTTGCACTAAGGATGGTAGATGCCTCTACTATGAGATCAAGGATGAGGGCAGACTTCAGAGAGTGGAGGCGGAGTCGCCTTTGGTTGCAAAGTGCATCTTTCAGAGGATACGGGTAGTGCCCGCCGCTTCCCGGAAGTGGCATATTGATCCAGACCCTGTAGATGTGGACTCTGATTGGCGCATATGGGCATATGCTACGCGCCCCTTGGCCCGGCTCCAATGGGACCCTGGCGAGTACGAGTGGCATGATTTTTATGCATCCCCCGAGGCCACAGAGATCACCTTTCTGCAGTACACTGTTCGGTTGGGGAGACATATTTTGACTGCGAGGAGGATGGTCTCTCCAGCTGCATCGGAGCATTGGCGGCTACAGGGACTCTCACAGGAGTTCCTGGAGGATTTTTGGACCAGGCTCTGGGCTAGTCGACAGGCATGCAGGATCTCGACTTTCCAGTGGTTGGTCGCCCACAGGGGCTCTGCAGTTGGCACCTGGCTTGTCTACAGTGGTCTTCCGGCGGCCTGCGTCCGATGCGGCCACCCTTTGGAGACACAGAGACACTGCCTATGGGACTGTCCACAGGCGCAACAGATTTGGTTGCGGATGCTGCGCATTCTGGCCCCCCCCCTCTCCAGAGGGCATGTATACGTGGGGTGCCGCTGCTTGGTCGACTTCGTCAGGGCCTGCTCTTGGATATGAGACGGAGCAGGACAACCAGGCCATCAGATTCATTAGGGGCCAGCCTCGCCTTGTTCCTTCACCGGATTTCTCGTCCGCCCGACGACTGGACACAAGAGAGGGATCTACAATGGGAGCTTCACCATCTGGTTCACCTGGAGAGCCCGGTGTTTCAGGGCCTTTGAGGGGAGACTGGAGCCACCAGCAGAGACTGTTCGGGGGATTTGGCAAGAGTTGATCCACACCCTGCGAGGACAGTATGACCGCATCCGGGGCGACTCGGATGAGGCGATCTTGCGGCGCCAGGCCTTTCACACCACTTGGCGCAGCGGCCCCTTCTATACCCTACACGCGGGTACCCCCCGCTGGCACTACAGGCCACCTGTTTGGTTTTTCTCCCCTCCTATTGTATGATGTAGCCTCTCAGTTCTTTGTACTGATATTTGTACCTTTTTGCACCTAGGGAGAGTCTCCCTAGCTACCTTGATTGGATCTCTGCTCTGCTTTCTTATGAGCAAGAGAGGGTTTTTTGTAGCCCAACGGGCGTTTTTTATATAACTAATGAAAGGATCTTTTCTCGGAAAAAAAATAAATAAACATGCCACTTCACACCTTCAGAAGAGCTTCAACTTCCATTTTAGCCATCATTTTGCTCGTGTGCTAGCCAGTCTAAAAGAAATGATCTCTCCCAATTCCAAACTTCAACAAGGGAGTGCATAATTGGACAAAATATCCTTTCTGTAAGCATGAATTGAAGAGAATATCGATTTCCCAATAATTACGATGGCAAGTTCACAAACCTAGCCCAATGGTTGTGAGCCATGTTGCACGCTTTACCAGTTCTATTATCAATAAAAGGATGGAAAGAGAAAGATGCATAAGCTCTCTTTATTGCATCATCATTCACGAAAGCAAAGAGTAGAAGCAATTTGTGAGGTTGTCTGGCTTCAAAAAGTACTTGTGGAGTTTGGTCACTTGACCTCGGACGCGTAGAGTGGAACTTTGGTTGACTCATCCCGGACTAGGCTCACATGGGACCAGTTTCCACTCCAGGTCATGCACCTTCTTGTTTAGATGTGTCTACGTGGCATCCAAGTGCATGATGCATGTGACATCAGTTGAGTGGAGAGGAAGGAGACCATCGACACCTTCATCAAATCTAAAGAGCAGGGAAAGACCCACGTTCAGTGCTTCATACAGGCGATCGTTGCAAAAAACACCTCACAAAGTGAAACAGATCACAAGATGCGGTACATTCCAGAGTCCGTAGATAGACAAAAAGAGAGGAGGCAGCTGTAGTACATCTCCTTGAGGACACTTGGACACTTGGCCAAACCTAGGGCCTTGTTAGAAATCCATGTTAGTATGTGTCAAAAGGTAAGGCTACTCTTCAGCCTACAAAAAGGCATTGTACTTTGTAAAGTTTTACACATTAATCAAAGCTTTCATTGTACGGTGCAATCATTTGCTCTCTCTCTCTCTCTCTCTCTCTCTCTCTCTCTCTCTCTCTCTCTCTCTCTCTCTAGCAGCACGTACCCCAGCACATACACGATGGAGTTCCATCCACCATAGCCAAGGTCTCTACAGCATTCCCTAGGCCTTTACCCTACATCCAGCCCATCATGCACACACCGAGAAGGTATATGACCATACCCCCCCCCCCACCGCCCCCCTTCTTCTCAAACCAAAAGCCTTGCTGTTTGACACATCCTCCGAAACTCAAACGATGAGTTGCAACCACAGTTTGCCCAGTTATGTGTGCAATTCAGGCATTGAAACGGCTTGAAAGACTTCAACATATGCATACAATCACAGCTTCTCTAATGAGCGTGTAGATCAGATGCAACCAGCATGACCTTGAGTCATTGCAGCTATCTGTAGTGCTAGAAATGTTTTTTTTGAAGTAGTTATATATTTAGTATTATATTAAACTGTCATAAAACTCAAGTTCTTTACAAATCAAGGGGGAGCCAGCTGCATACAACATAATTCAGCATAAAACCAGAGGAGGGCCAACTGTAATATAGCCAAATTGTCACCGCCATACTAGTCCTCCATCAGATGAGATGGTCTAGAAATGTACTTTAAATGGTGGCTTGCTGATCTTCAAGTTCCTCCCTTTCATAGTGGAAAATTACAAATGTTGCCAAACAAGTGTACAAAACACTGCATGCCTTTGTTTGTTTCTTTTTCTGGTGTTGTTTTTGAAAGTATTGACATAGAAATTGTTCCATACCATCTCTCTCTCTCTCTCT
Source organism: Cibotium barometz (assembly GCF_041138505.1). Taxonomy (NCBI): domain Eukaryota; kingdom Viridiplantae; phylum Streptophyta; class Polypodiopsida; order Cyatheales; family Cibotiaceae; genus Cibotium; species Cibotium barometz. Next base: position 34,897,007 of record NC_141083.1, read on the forward strand.
CTCTCTCTCTCTCTCTCTCTCTCTCTCTCATGATGATGCATGTTACAAGAAAGGCAACACAAAGAGACTGACCTGGCAAAGGTTGTATGTGAAGCTATCATAGTTATCAATGACAATGACAGGCGTCTCCAGCTTGAATTCTGGTGCGGCTTGCACAGCATCTATCCCCACGACTGTTCCTTCTGCTGGAATGGCAAGGAGTCTTCTTGATGGAGAGAAGGGTACCTGTACTCCCTGATTTGGGACTGGAAGAACAAGAGGCAACTGTGAAGCCAAAAGCTTAATGCCACACAGCTACACATAGAAAAATAATCCCACGTCGCAAAAACGATCAGAACACAGGTTACCTGAGAGACGAGACGTGGGGTTTTCCTTTGAACGAGAGAGGGAGTTTCCTGTGAACTGGAGAGTGTTGGACCTTGCTCTGTCATTATAATTACAGCAGGAAGGCGAACATTGACCAAGGCGAGGGACTGTGCCACCGCACGCGCTTGAGGCCGTGGCCATAGTTCTCCTCCAACCGCAGAGCGCGAACTTGCTTGTGTGACGAGTCTCTCGGGCGTCGTCGCAGAGAGTGAGTGTGTGTGTTTTTGAGGAATGGGTTGAGGAAGCTATTGCGGTCGATCATCAACTAATCCAAGGGTGGAGGTTTATTTTGCCAAAAAAAAAAGATTTGATATAGATATACTTTGATTAGCATTTATTATATGTATAAGTATAATAATTATTTTCAATCATCAAGTGATCCAAGGGTGGAGGTTTATTTTGTTTTTGAAAATTTAGGATATGATTGTCTCTGTAAGTATAGCTTTTGTTTATAATAAAAACACTAAATAGTGTCATAATGGTAAGACACCCTTTTGCAAAAAGGGGTATTTGCAACCCTTTTTTTTTGGTTGGCGGCGGCGGGGGGATGGCATTTGGAATTGTAAGAGCCCAATCCATGTTTTTTTAGAGGAATTCGAAAGAGAGAGAGAAAGAGAGAGAGAGAGGTGTGAAATGTGATAAGTTGAAAGAGAGAGAGAGGTGTGAAATGTGATAAGTTTTTTAAGCCAGCAAACCAATAAGTTTTTTTAAGATTGTGGAAAAGCCAGCAAACCAATATGAAGGCACCATAGCATAGGGAATGGGACTTACAGATAGACCTTTCATGTACAAACTAATAAGATGTATGTGAGAGGTTTGAAATTCTAGGAATGCATTGGTGTATAAGGAAGGACTCATCTCAAACAAGGGCTATACTTCAAAATTTAGTATGTTTAATCAAAGCTAACGTACTCGATATTGTGCATGTAAATAATTGGACTTCAAAGCAATGTCCATCGTAGTATAGAGGGTTTATGACCAGTTGTATGCATGTGTGGAAAAGAGAGGTGACATGTGATAAGTTTTTTAAGATTGTGGCAAAGCCAGCAAACCAATATGAAGGCACCATAGCATAGGGAATGGGACTTACAAATAGACCTTTCATGTACAAACTAATAAGATGTATGTGAGAAGTTTGGAAGTCTAGGAATGCACTGGTGTATAAGGACTCATCTCAACAAGGGCTAAACTTCAAAGTAGTAGTATGTTTAATCAAAGAGAGAGAGAGGTGACATGTGATAAGTTTTTTAAGATTGTGGCAAAGCCAGCAAACCAATATGAAGGCATTGCAACATAGGGAATTGGAGATCTTTCATGTACAAACTAAAAAGATGTATGTGAGAAGTTTGGAATTCTAGGAGTGCATTGGTGTATAAGGACTCATCTCAACAAGGGCTAAACTTCAAAGTAGTAGTATGTTTAATCAAAGCCAACATACTCAATATTGTGCATGTGAATAATTTGACTTTCAAAGCAATATCCAACCTAGTATAGAGGGTCTTTGACCATTTGTATGCATGCGTGGAAGACTAGCTATGGGTGATAGACAATAGGTTGATTGTTTATGTGAAAGTTCAACAATGATTGAGACATGATGACTAGTGGAAATAGACTTCAAGAACTCCCTTGTATGTGGGAAACAATTATACAATGATTGGCTGACTAATTCCACATGGACCTTGAATTATATGGTAATTTAAAAAAATTCATGGAGTTTGTGCTTAAAGATTGGAGAAACTATCTTCTACAAAGTTGTATCCCAATGTGTGATGCTACTATCCATATAATCTCATCTTGAGACTATTTTCCAGTTGGTGAGATATTTACACTCGCAATTTACCCCTATTATACAAAGTCCAGTACAATAAAGCTTTATAATATGCTGCCATCGTAAACAAGAAGTGCAAAGAAGAGCAATTAGGGGGGTGTGATTTTTTGGTGAGATTCATTAGGTGAGCTTTTTTGCAAATAAAATAAAATAGCAAGCTTTTTTATAAATATATGAATTAAAAACATCTAGAATGCTTTGGCAGCCTATATCGTTGTTTGGATTTTATGAGCTAACAAAAAGGTATGTACTTTTACAAGTAAGCCACAATTGGCATACATATCCACCAGTATGTTGTCAAGTGACACCACTATTTTCCACCAACCCCACTCCGACATTATTTAAAGCATTATCTCTCTCCCACAATGCTATATACGACAAAAGAAAATATTAAGTTTATGTTTTCCTTAGAACATGTCATACACCACTAGAAGTAAAACTACTAAGGTGACCCATCAAGTTGAGGAATGTCTAAGAGGAGGGTTTCAACAATGTAATTGTCCTTTCAATGCCAACATAATGCCAATGCATCTCTTTGCTTTAATGTCCCAACCCCCCACATCCAACAAAGATATCAATGATCATGCCGCTCTCATATGTGAAAGTGCTAAGCAACCACCTATAAGAAATAACATTGCATTAAGATGCTAACTGTCAAAACTCCTAAAATTTGGTACAATCCTCTGCCTCATATTAAGAACAGGGACTAAGATAAGACCCACTTTAAGCTTTTACAGTCAATGGGGTTAATTGAAATCTGTGTCCTAGGAAGTAATGTCTCCAGATCTTAAGTACATAAATCATAGCCAAGAGCTCTAAATCATGGGTAGAATAATTCATTTTATGCAATGGCCGAAAGCTTTTAAGACTCATAAGCTATAGGATGGCCTTGTTGCATCAAAATAGCACTAATGGCAATATTGTGCTAGCATCGATCACACCACTTCAAATGATTTGTTAAAGTCAAGAAGCTTTAGTACGAGTGCCACTTTAAGCTTCTGAAAGCTACCTTGACACTCTGGTAAACCATTGGAATGGTAGCTCTTTCTTGAGCTACAAAGAAAGCAGTGTACAACTACCTTGGCATAATCTTTAACAAAGGTTTGAAACCATCTTGTTAAAACCTGAGAAGCTTCAAATATCGCTAATTGACTTGGGAGTAGGCCAATTAACCATAGCCTAGACCTTAGCAAGATCTAGAGTTAACCCTTTCTTTGAAACTACATGACCAAGATATTTAACTTTGTTTACGAAGAAGGTACATTTTCTCTTTCTCGCATACAAGTTGTGCTACCTTAGAGTGTCTAGAACCTTCCTCACATGTATTACATGCTCTTGTTCATCCTATACACCAAGATATACTCAAAAAACACATTCTCTTGTTCATCTTATACACTAAGATATAATCAAAGGACAAATACTCTTATTCATCCTATACACCAAGATATAATTACATAACACAAGCACAAAATCATCCAACTGCTCTCAAGAAGAGTGATATTGCTTGAATTCTACAACACGAGAATAGCAAGAAATGTGACGTTAGCACTACGTTTTATAATAGCATATATGCGTAGTCAAGCCATTCCTGAAATCCCCATTGGTTGAGTTCCTTGTCTTTCCATGATGTTGAGGTACATGGAATCTACACTATTCACATCTATCCATACGCGTAGAGGATTTAGGAGGTTCTCCAACGTCACCACCCATGTACATGGACCTTATCCATCTACAATTAGATATCAAGTTTAAACAAAGTTCTCATCAAGCACAAATGGGAAACTAGATATAATAGACATACATGTTTAAGAAATCCATTTCGTACCTATAAATCAAGCGCTTTAAGCTCTCTTTCATTTGGGGTTGCTTCTCTAAATCATTTGTCCCACTTTCCAAAGAGTAGGGAAAGAATCAAAGACATGTGATGCCCTTTGCCGTTTCCAAAAGGCCTTGAACCCTTGAGGTACTTCCTCACCGGGGGGCGAGGAGTTCTTCAATAATGCTCTTACCTCATTACTCCCAATATACTTCCTCCTTTACATAGTTGAGGAGCTTCTTAGTGTCCCCAAACTTGACCAAGGTTGCAAGATCAAAAATTGGAAGAAAGAGAACCTTGAAGTGTGCAGTACTTTGTACTATAGTTTTGCAGTCAGATTTTTGTTCTAGGTGTGTAGTGGGGGCGTTCATGTGGTTTTCAGTTTTTTTTGCGGATATCTTCGAGGACCATATTTACGATATTCTTCATTAGATTCTACAATAGTATTATCAGATCTACTACATATGGGTGTGCAGATACACATAAAAGCGTCATTAGACAAGTCCCAAAATAAGTACCATTTTTTAGTAAAGCATCATATTTAAATTGCATAGCACTCATCCATTGTTATAATTCCTTTGCTTCACCAAAGGAGCAGGTTCCTCTTCATTACATAAACTGGCAACAATAAGAGCATGACTTGCATCAACATGAGATGGATGTGTGTGTGCGCATATGTGTATGTGTGTGTGTGTGTGTTCATGTAACCCCATTTCCAACACTAGGGACCTTGGTGTTAACAATGAACTTTAACTTGGAAACTCTATAAATTGAAACATAGTTGCAATGCGATGAGTTACCTTTAAAACTATGTAAATCGAAACATAGCAAATTAAGAACATGAAGAAGAAGTTAACTCCAAAAAAAGGTTTTACAAAACAAGACCAAGAATACCAACGGTGGATAATTATCAATGTATATACATAAAAGCAATAAAAAGAGCAAGAATGCATTAAGAGTTAGCTACACAAACTATAATTTTAGTAGGAAGTTCTTGAAGTACCTACATTGGTGTAGCAGATGATTATAGACATAATGAAAACTTGTCTAATGAGAGAACCATTGTGAGTTTTATTAATCTAACAACTATAATCAATGTGCCTAGTGTCTAAAAATGGAAGGTATTGTTATACCATGTTTACTAGAGGTCCTTTCTAGGTTACAAGCAAGCTCAAGTAGGAACTATAACTCACATTGTTGTTAAGACCTTGAGAAGACGAAGAGTGACGAAGGTTGATAAAGAAGATGAAAGAGTCCTTTTACAAAGTGGCTCAGAGTGTTACTAGCTCCTCCACTATTAAATAGGTTGCGAGACTAAGGATTGCTACTACCTAAAAAAGGGACCCAAGTAAGAATATCTAAAGGAAGAGAGAACATCTTGATCCTAAACAAGACATAAGTCATTAGAGGAAGCCAAAAAGGTGGTACACGTGAGTGAAAAGACATATTTGAGGCTAGATTAAAGGCTAGTAAATGGCTTGAGATTATACATCCAAATGTGTTACCTTCTAAACCTTTGGATATATTAAGAGTGAAAGGCCTTTCACTGTAGAAAGAGTGTAGGAACAAACCAATAACGTGGGGCTTTGCCCAACCACACTCAAGAGCATTAAACAACTCAACCGAGAAGCCAATGTTCCATGACTTAGCTCACAAATGCAGGGGCAGGGTGTGTCACTCACCTCATGAATACGTGTGCTTGTGATCCTTGTAGGTTGCGCCATCACACAAGCACCCGAGAGATCCACTCCTCCCCGATGTCTCTGCACTCCAAACGCAGCTCAACGCCTCTCTTAATCAATCTCACACACTCACTCACTCTCTGTCTACACACACACAAGAGCTCAAATCGAATAGGCAAGCAAGACATAAACGAGCAAGAGAGTGGAGAAGAAGAGCACTCTATTGATTATGCATAATAGAATGAATGGTGAGAATGCAAATTGACCCTTATCTTGGCCCTAAGCATTTACACCTTGACCAGCCATACTTAAAATATAGTCCATGGCTATCCAAGGCCACCTAGGCTTGTGCAAACACTTAGTCTAAGCATGCAATCTCCATAATTAATCCTGTGACATGCCTTTCACAGACACGCAATGATCGCACACGTAAAATATACAATATTAGCATTTTCAATGTCAATGGCCAAATGAAGTGACGGTTGCCAATGAATGGCATCGACACTAGAGAGGTGTCCAATGAGGGTTAACATGCCCCCCTTCCTAATGCAAATTCCATCCTCATAATATGTTGGTGAAGATAAGTCGATGCCGTCGATAGTAGGAAGGTAATGATAGGCCAAGTGTTGGATACCTGTGTGAAAAACAAATCAACTAGTAAAGAGTTCTTTTTAACAATAAGATGAAACATGGTTATGCATGCATTTTTTTTAATGACTAGGTAAAATTCAAGTTGTGCTACAAAGAGGAAAGGTAAGGTTATTTTAACTTAGAGGTTAGTAATAAGCCTATCTATACCTAAACTAGTCTTAGTCATATACCTATGGGTTATGGTTCAATCTCAAGTTAAACTTTAATGGACAATGCTAAGTAGAAAGGTGCTTTTTTTTGTTTAGTAATTATAATATAAGGTATAAGGCACCAACCCGTGGAGACAAGGGCAACGGTCAAGAGACATCTGCCAAGAGTATCTAAGGACCGCTAGGAATATCCTAAGACGGTAATGGTTAGCCTCTCTTTATTAGTTTTTTCACGACACAAGGTCCTACCCCATAAGAAACAAGGCATCGGTCTCAAGGTACCATCACTAGTAACCAAGAGTCCTACTAGGATCCTATATAACGATAGTTATCTCCTTGGTCTTTTTTTTGTGTGTTTTTTATCTTCTTTAAAAAAAATATTGTTTTCTCACCTACAACTGAGCTAAAGGTCACTAAAAGCTCAGAGGGAGTACTTCACATACTTCATCGACATAATTTAAGGTCAGTCATGGATAGGTAGGAACATTACTAAGTCTAAGAAAGAATATGGCCTTAAAGTTTCTCTAAGTGGCACTTAGAAAGAAAATTTTACTCAGTCATCATAAGGACTGTTTAGTTCTAAGGATGCATGTAATGATGTACAAGAATAGTTTTAAAGTTAAGAGTGCGTGAGGATACACTTGAAAAAGTGAAAAAATTTGGTCCGTATCGAGGTTGCACGTCCACTGCAAGTTGTAGATCTGGATTTGGTCTGCATGACTACACCTCAATAACCTGTAAAGCAAACTCATCTAGCAAGCTTATCATCAAATAACCATAGCTCACATGCATGCTCTAATTCAACGACACTGGGTTGATCTTCCCCCTCACTCAGGTTTCCTAAAACATAACTTGCAACAACAGCTCGATGGGAAGGCAATGGTCTGTGTGCATCTTGGCTATGAAAGAGCATAGGTACTATAGGTAAGTGAGCTAAGTAGCTGCCGCTACCTAAGCTATCTAGGAAATGACCCACGATGCTCTATAAGGGACAAGGAGTAGGTAACATTATTTCATAGAATGACAATATAAGGGCATAAGTTTTTGCCCTCCTCCCCTACTTTACAAGCTCTTCCTGTGCATTTCTTACTTGATAGAGTTCTCGCACACTGGGTAATGGACACTCACGTCATCATGTCGTTGTGGTGTCTCTGCTACCATGGACTGTAATAGTCTTGTCCCATAGCGCATAAAATAAGTTCTACATTACCGGCATACGTAGGGCACTATGCGCTACGTACAACATACGATGTGCACATGTAAAACATGGTGCAAGGGGATGAAACTATAGGTAGAACATGTTCATAAAAGGTGGCTCCACAACATCACTCCCCTAGTGGTGCATAAAAATAGCATGAATGGGTTTGGAAAGGAGGAATACTTATCTGCCCTTGATAATACCATTCTAGGCAATTCAGGTCTAGATAGAGTCACTCGTATCAATCCACAAAAATTCCATGGTCATAGTTTGTAAAGTCACATCAGAGTCGTACTTCATTATCTTATTTGGACGTGCTCTTTCTCATCGTCTTTTTTTAAAATGGTTAGTCAGATTTTTAGTATGTGTATAGGTGCTATATTGATGTACATGTTTGTGCAAGCTATATTGTCATGGGTTAGTTTTTGCCAACAAGCTCCCTCCTGATATGGATATGAAATTTGTCGAGGAGCAAAATTTAGGGGGTAAAGATTTAGGCTTTATGTAAACAACCCCCTTCCTATTGCACGTCATCCCTGGACTTAACGGAGGCTTATGTAAGCTTTTTGTAGCCATCCTCTCCAACTTTTATCCACTTGGGACTCTTGCTTTGGGGTGCACCTGGTTGTTGATGTCATGGAGTAATCGAGGATTAACGGTGGTAGTATGATTTCAGAAGTACGGATAGGACTTGCAGGTTCTTGAAGACGTGTTGACATTGATGCGAGAACTTGTTAGGTAGTAGGCCTTTCCTCGAGTACTAGGCTCCCTTGAAGTACTTTTGAAAATGGAGGCTCAATAGGCATTGAAGAACTAGTAGAGGCCTCATGGTGGGAACTAGAGACTTTATCACAGTTTTCTTTTCTTAAGGGGCAGATCATTTTTTGAATAGCTTTCGATCTTGTGAGATGTTGGCAATGAAGGTATATCAATTTATTTTCCCTTGTTTGCTCTGGCATTAGGGTTAGCAGAGATTGTTGATTGGCCGACATATGTGTCTGTTAATGATGAGGCTATAGACATCTGCATCCTCTTGGGCACCTAAATCCATGTGTTATCCTCGTAGTATCCTTAAGCTTGAAGAAGACGAGTTGGAATCCATCGAGAGGTAACCTGTGGTTTGGATCGATGTTTGGCGAGACAGGGCCTCTTGGGTTTTTAAATAGTGGGTTGGTGAGATTGAGAACTAGTGGAGAGGCTTTAGGGACCCACGTAAGGGTAGGTTTTGTGTTTCTTTGTTGCTGATGCCCTGCTAGTAGTTGGTTCAATATGGAGGTAGTCTATACAGATGTGGAGCTTGAAGATGAAGAACCTTATGGTAGTGAAGTAGATGTTGATAGGGAGGGAACGACATTGGATCATGTTGATGTTGAGGCTTTGTTATTATGGAATTAAAATGCTTGTTGCTGGTCCAACGCATTTAATCTCGAGGCAATGTTTGTGGAGTGTAAAAGTGTAGGGTTAGAATTTTTTTTCCATTGAGACACTCCTTGTGGCCCAGTTGATTCTGCATTGAGGCGCTATCATCTAGCTCCATTCAAGAACGACATGTTCTTTTAAAGTTCCTACGGGCATGACCAAAAAGCTACCAATCAAAAGTGCACCTTATAGTTCTAAGCAAACCAAGTGCTTTGGTATTTTTGGCACTTATACCCTCTATTCTCATGTTTGACTTTTCAAGTTGAGGTTTGTCCAATTGATTCCATGTAGCAAAGGAGAGTAGATTTTGACTAGCATCCATGTCAAACATAGCATTATAGAGCGCTTTACCATAGGGGCTAGGAAATTCAATGGGTGTTATGAGAGTTGCAATGGGATCCTCCATGTTGTCAATTACCTCTCCAATATAAGCTTGTGCAGTAGGTCTATGGTTTACTTCCGGATGTTGAAGTTTTGCCCGTCTTTCTCTTGCCTCCTGTTAGGCTTGGATCTTCTTTTGAGTGGCCCTTTCCATGATAGCTTTCTTGTCTCATGAGAAGCACATAAGGATTCTTTTGTTTTTTAAACTTACCACCATTAAGGAAATCGACAATTTCAACTCCATCAAGAATCTCAACAAGTATAGTACCTTGTGGAGTAGCTTCACAAACCCTAAATGGTCCCTTTTCATTATATTTCAGCCTTTTCCTTTCACTACAGATCCCATACATAAGTACAAGATCTCCTACCTCGCTCTCCTTGTCCTTGAGGTTTTAGTTAAACCACTCTTTTTGCTAAGCCTCATAACTATAGTGAAATCATCGAGAAGAGTCAATAACCACCTTGTGATTCTCCATATGGAGCATGGTTTGTTAACAAGGTACAAGAGGGCATGGTTTGTTAACAAGGTACAAGAGGGCTTGATGATTAACATAAAAAATAAATTTATTAGCAAGAAGGTAATACGTAAATTTCTTAACAGCATATACCATTCCTAAACCCTCACGCTCTATGGTGGTATAATTAGTTTTAGCCTCATTCAATTTGACGGCTTGTGAAACTAATAGTGTAGTCCAATTTATATTCCCTTGGCTAGGCTAGGACGGATCCAATTGTAAAGTTAGAAGAATCAATATGCACATAGAAGATAACATCCCAGTTTGGCACTCGTAGTATGGAAGCGCTAGAGCCAAAGCTTGCTTCAATGTGTCATAGGCTTGTTGGCATTCTTCTATCCACTCAAATATAATGAGAAGCTTGTACAAAGGTCTAGCTATCTTGGCATAGAATAATATGAATTGTCGTTAGTAGTCCATAAATCTTTGAACTCCCTTATAGTTTGAGGGTACCATGGTGCCCAATTGAAGGGTAAAAGTAATAAGAATAATAACCCATGGTCGTGTGTGAACACTACCCAAAGTGCACAAGCGTGTGAAAAAACACCACAACCAATGCTCAACACAAGCCCCACACGTGACTCATACTACGGGGTGCAATCACATGTGAACAAGACCCACAATAGATCCCTGAAAACATGCTCTCCCCTCACCCCCATGTAACATGCCTAACAATCACTAAAAATATGTGCGATCAATCGTCTAGACCTCAAATCCTCTCCAAAGTCATAGCATTGTACATACCATTTTTGGACACTATTAGTCCCAAGATCACTCCATGCTTGACCCAAACTTAGCATTTGAAAGGGTTCAATGATACATGATAAATCCTACACCTTTCAAAGATCTTTCTTAAGGATGCTAGATGCTCTTTCTAAGATGAAAGAATGCATAAGTCATCTAAGAAAGCTTTAACAAACTCTCTTAAGAATTCCTTAAAGGCAGTGTTTATCTGCCTTTCAGGAATTCCTTAAAGGCAGTGTTTATCTACATTTGAAACATGGTTTGTGCATTGGTTAGGCCATATGGCATAACATGATAAGCATACACCCCACCTTTTATAACAAATGTTGTTTTAGCTTGGTCCTCAGGTGTAATGAAAATCTAATTATAGCCTAAGTATCCATCTAAAAATCTATAAGCTTCCTTGCCTACAACTCGCTCTAGCACATGTTCAAAATAAGGCAAGGGGTAGTGATCCCTGTGGGTGACAACATTCACCTTCTTGAGATCCACACACACTCTAAGTTTTCCATCTTTCTTAGACACAACCACAATAGGCAAAACCCACTATGGGTGTTTAATCTTATAAATGAATCCACATTCAATAAGTTTGTCAATTTCTTCCTTTACAAATTTGGCATATTTAGGATTCATTGGATAGGATCGTTTGCTGGATTGGTCTCACATGTAATACCATTGGGATGGTGTGTTGTACAACACTAGCAGGCACTCCCTTCATGTCATGATAACTCCACGTAAAGCAATCCCTATACTCCTTAAGGAGAGCTACAAGTTCAGTCCTCCTTAGCCTTATTTAAATCCTTGGCTATGTAGATAGGCATATGATCTTCTCCTAGTTTAGCCAAGTCTACTTCCTTGACCTCCGCAGGTCCGTCACATAGACTCCTCCACTCTCACTTTGGGGTTATGTTTGGCATTATCAAACACTAACTTGCATTCCCCTATGGTGTATGACATGTAATGCTGAGGTGCTAGATGTAAATCAGGCTCATTTTCCTTTCCTTCATCAATTGCTTCACCCGTAACCTTAGCCTCTCATTCCTTGTAACCTTAGCCTCTCATCCTTCTTTGTAAGTTCTCAGCATTTTGTTTCCTCCTAGCTAAGTGACTCAATTTCGGTTCATCAAAGACTTTCACCTTATATATATCAATTGGGGGTGGCCTACAATATTTGACCTTTTGTAACTCCTCTCCTCAATTGTCTATAAACTTTCGATGTAAGTCTACTGCACCTATGTTGCACCTATGTACTAGAGTCATTGGGTAGTAGTAGTTGTTCTTTCTTGCAACCTTCTATGATGATTCACTACTACAGAGCGTTTACGTCTCTCCAATCGTCTATAAACTTTTGATGTAAGTCTACTACACCCATGTACTGGAGCCATTGGGCAGTAGTTGTTCTTTCTTGCCTTCTATGATGATTTGATGTATAACATTTATGTATCCGCCATCTTTAGAGATGCTCCTTAGTGTTTTGAAGAACTTTATCCCTTTCTTCATATTGGGAATCTATATCAGATTCAAAGCTACTCCATGCAATTTCTTTTGATGTTGTTAGCTCTATTTTTTGTATGGTAACTAAGGAGTTGGTGTCACTTTTAATCTCTATTTCAGAATCCTCACCATTATTGATGCTTGAGCTTGAGTCATCCCATGTGGACTCAAGTTCACTATAACTAGTCCCTTCGGTGTATTAGAAGGTAGAGCACGAATCATTCGTAGGGGCATAACCTTATGGAGCTCCTCACTATCAAGTGTAATCCATGTAGATCCTCTAGCTCCCCAGATATCGATTGTAGCCATCATATATATCCAGTTTAGATCATCTTCAGGCTCAATAGCTTGCTTTTTAAGATCTTTGTAGGGTGGGTCCTTCCATACATCTGTCTCTTCTCTACAAGTATAGCAATATTGCAAAGGGATTGAATAGATGGTAGTATTAGATCTCTAGTCGAATAGCCCACCACTACCCATTCGATGTACATGACCAATCATGAGGTCTAATCTAAGGGTTGAGTCATCAAATTGTAGGTAGACATGGTTTTTTGGACTAATCATGAGGTCTAATCTAAGGGTTGAGTCATCAAATTGTAGGTAGACATGGTTTTTTGGACTAATCATGGACCATTTTAGCTTCACGCATAAATGGTCTTCCTAAGATCATTTTATAAGAATTAGGCTGCTTGAAAAAGTCCATCACAAAGAACGTATGCCTCACCTAATGTTTCAACACCTTGATCTTAAGGTTGCGTAGCATTCCCATTGGTTTGGTAATAGTCCCATCATCCATTTAAACCACAATGTCTGAGACTTCTTGGCCATTTTTCCTAGTAATCTTTTGGTGATTATACTAACTCTTGCACACCACCATTAAGGGCTCCCATTACTGTGATGCCCTTGGCAATGAGTGGTAGTAATGCGTTGGATTCATCACCATCAAAGTATTGACCCAATTCATTTAATGGAATTTTGACCCCATTGATTTGGAGTACTCATCCTCTACTTGGGTTCCTGAATATTCTATGACTTGAGTTGGCAAAATTCCATAGTGAGTCTTGTGGGTTTTTGCAAATGGTGGTAGTCCTATGTTGAGTTCTCCATTTAAAAGAGCTTTTAATTCTATAAAGAGTTTGGGATCTCCACACAAGGGTGTCATCATCGTGGTCTTTGTTTCAGAAGCCATGAACTCCAACAATTTAGGAATGTTCAAGGGAGCACACACGTCACCTCTCTACCATATGAGGATGCTGGTGATATTGGAATTTCCACCTCTTGAACGGGTTCGGGGTTCTCATATTCAAACATTCTCCTAAATAGTTAAGAATCCATGCTTGGGACAAGTAAGTTCTCGTTGACCTCAAGGATGACACTAGGTATATCCAAGGGTTTGTGGGTTATGATAGGCTTTAGGTTGTTTGGATGAACAATGTTAAAGATGTTACTTGTTTTAGTCTTGGTTCTAACTCCTTCTGAGTATGTGTGACCATATCCTTGAGCTCATGAAGTTGTTCCAATTCTTTTACAGGGTGAGGGTATGAACCAAGTTTCTCTTTGTTTGGTTTCTTGAGGGCCTGCATCCTTTCTTTTTTTAGTCTCCTTAGTTTTTGTTTGAGTGTCTCTAGTTTGCTCAGAACTAGCATGAGTGTCCACTGAATTGGAATCCTCATCAATATCATTCTTGTATACTAGTTTGTCGGGTGTTTCCAAGCTCACTCATTCCATTTTCTCTGTTTTTCTCCCTTTCATAGATTTCTTTCTTCTATGGCTCCTCTTCTTTTTGGATCCCACTACTGAAGTAGCCTGGTTTTCTACTTTCTTTTACACAACATGTGTGCTTTGAGCCATGAGTCTCGTTATTACATTCACAAGTGGGTTAGGATTTCTTAGAATTGATCTCTGAGAAATCCACTCCAATCATGTTAAGAGGTGTGATGGTAGGACCATTCTGTTAATTTTCAACCACCACTTTCATTGAGCAATCTTTGATCCAATGATCTATGCCACAATGATTACAGGTTCCAGGTGACATGTTGGAAGATGTAACATGGGTGATTCGTTTCTAATGAGACACTCAGAGACTCGGTGTGGTCCATGATAATGATAACATTGAAGAGACATTCTCTTGATAGTAGAGTTGTTGATGTCTTAACCTCTTCCTACTTTGGCTAGCTGGTATACTAGTTTCACTCCACCTCTTGGATCGACTACATACTAGTCCAAGTAAAGCTCTATGGGGGAGTCCTTAGTGACACGTGAGGCACTGTCCAAGCCCACCTCGTATTCTAGACACTCAAAAGGTTCCTCGAAACATATTTGATTCGATGGTGTCATCCTCGGGGGTGGAGATTGAGGTCCCAAAACCGGTGGAGGTAATGACACATTTTGTGCATTGTAAATCCCCCTTGCAACAATAGGTTGTTGTGCCGTTTCCTTAGCATTGGGTTGAGATGTTACAATAGGCATTATGGCTTGTGGGCTATGATGGAGTTGGTAAAGCCAACTACTGAGGTCTGGAAACATTAGCAAGGGTTTGCAAATGGGTGCGGCATTGTGAAGCCTCATGACCATAACGTCCATAAAAAGTACAATTTCCATTATAGTGTGCCCTTAGGACTACTGGACACTCACAGGTCGAATATCCTTGGATATATATGTGTATGTTTTCTGGAGCTTTATTGGCTTTTATTCCCACTTGGAGTGCTTTCATGAAATCTGTGAAATTCATCTCCGCTAAAGTGTTACCTTTAGTTAGGGGTTCAACTGTAGAAGTGCTATATCCTGTGACTTCTTAAGCAATAGATTTAGAATCCGATACTTTGGTTCCCTTGACCATCAGATTATCTTCTAGTTGGATGGCATTTGTTGTGACTTCATCCCATGTAGTGATCCCTCTAATGACTAAGCCATTATAGATCGCTTCATGTTTAAGCCCATGGATGAATCTATTAAGTGTTTGATTATTCGAATAGTGTTCATGCGGAAGGGAGCAAGAGTTTAAATGCTTGAGATGGCTAATGAAATCTCTAACCGACTTTTCTTATTCTCTCTTGGCTTTGTGTAGCTATAAAGCTACACCCCCCCATAAGACTCCTTCATGCACAAATTGCTTCAAGAACAATCTCCTAAGAGTGGTGAAGTTCAAGCATTCCTTGACCACCTTGAGAGTTCTATACCAATCCCCAACTTTACCGTCTAATGTTATACTACAGGCATTGGTCTTGGAAATCTCATTTCGTTCTTCAAACGCCTCACACAATTGATCAAATACCTCCAAATGTCTCCTAGGATCACCATCTTGAGTGAATTTCTGAGTTAGCTTGCCTATCTAGGTAGCCTTTCCATGGTTATGTCGACCACCATCTCTCAAAATAGGCACTATGCTCTGCTACCACTCTTCCCAAGGCCTGTGCAAAAAGTAATTGGGTCTGTGGGTAGAGCTGGTACTTGCATAACATGATAAATGATAGGAGTAGGTGGAGGTGCAACATGTTTCACTGCATGAGGATGCATTGGTCTAAACCTTGGTGGGGGTAGATGTGCTTATTGAGCATCCAACAGGAGGAGTTAACTGGTGGGACTTGAAGAACTAGATGGAAGACACATGTTGACTGGAAATGGCTGGCACACCAATAGACCGATGACAGTGCACACGCATGCCCATTGTAATTATATATACTTTATTGTAATAATATGTTAATAGAATGAGTCTTGTAATAGTAGGCAACGGCTGGAAGGGACAAGAAGAAGGACCTTCCAAGATAGAAAGAAGGAAGTAGTTAGCAGTTAGAAGGTAGATATTTAGAGAGATAGAAGGGATCGGTAGGTAGAGAGTTAATTTGGAGCACATAGCATTGTACAAGTCTGTAGGTAATACAAAGCCCTTGAGCATTATTTCATTGCGTACTGTCTGAGTGAGCATTATTTCATTGCGTACTGTCTAAGTGAGCAAAAAGTGAGAGAGTGAGCATTGTGGTTCTATGTGTGCTTTCTATCTAAGCTGATAGTAGATAGTGAGTTTCAAACCCGAAGAACTTGGCCTCACAAACTATGACCATGCTCCTTTTTCTATGAAGATTTTTCTGTGAAGATGACAGTTAACAAAGAGTCCAGTCCCTAGGATTGGTCCGAGGGGAACACATTCAGATTGTAGAATATGATTTCCCTATCATTTTTCTTGTTCTCTGCATGGAAAATGATGGATCATATCGAATGCTGCTAGAAAGACCATGGCTCTAACAAGGCAAGATCAAACACGATTGGCACAGACAACAAATCACAATCAGAAAAGGGAAAAAGAAGGTGAAAATCTCCATGAATCTAAAGAGAGAAGTCAATCCAACTTGTTAGACTATTGTATGTAGAAGGGCTGAACATGCTGGAAGGTATTAAAGAAGACGAGGAAGAAAGGATCCTTAGGGAAAACCCACATCTCATATCCCTATTCCAGTTGGACATAAAAAAGATTGTGTCCAAATACTTAGCTAAAGTACTGAATGTCCTGCCCACAGCAGGAAAAAGCTGCAACAACAACTGACACAGAAGCAATGTCAAAGGAGTAGATAAGAGAAGAAGAAACTTCAAAAAAAGAAGTAGTAAATGACATAGAAGCAGTGTTAGAAGAGCAAACAAAAAAAGCTGAAGCCTCAGGAAACACGGAAGAAGACCCATTAACCAAAGAGCAAAAGGAATGGATGGAAGCAATACGTTGCAAGGATAGAGAGCTATAACAATCCATCTGTGTACAAGAAGAAGAGATCATGGAGCTCAATATAGGGACAGAGGAGGAACCACAAACAGTAAAAATTAGCACAAACCTGGAAGAAGAAATGTAGAATAAACTCCAAGAACTGCTGACACAATAAAAAGATGTCTTTGCCTGGAGCTACACAGATATGTCCGGCATCAACCCAAGCTTCTACCAACACAAAATAAACCTGAAAGAGGATGCAGTGCCAATCAGGCAACAAAGGTACATGATGAACCCCAACTATGCCAAGCAAGTCAAGGAGGAAATCGACAGTGCTAGCAGCATGTTTCATCTAACCAATAGAAAAGGCAACTTGGGTAAGCCCCATTGTGATTGTGTCAAAAAAGAATAGCAAACTCAGAGTCTGTGTGGATTACAGGAAGCTAAATGCAAAAACAATACTAGACCCATTTACCTTGCCATTCACAGACTCTATGTTGGATGCAGTTTGGCAGACCACAAAATCTATTCTTTCCTGGATGGATTCAGTGGATACAACCAGTTCAGAATGGCACCTGAAGACATGGAGAAGATTGCCTTCATCATGGAGTGGGGAGCATTCACATCAAATGTCATGACCTTTGGACTTCGGAATGCACCCGCAACATTCCAATGCATGGTACAAGAAATTTCTATGATTGCCTAGCTGAATTCATTCGTGTGTTTGTGGATGACTTTAATGTCTTTGGGTAGTGTGGGGAGCATATGCATCAGCTACACCTATGCCTAGAAAGGTGCAGGTAAACGAAGCTAAAGTTGAATTTAATGAAGTGTGCATCAGCAGAAGTGAGGGGCGGAACACTCCTCGGCACATAGTGTCCAAAGTTGGTATTGCTATAGATCTAGGCAAGGTTAAGATGATCAACAAGATGAATCCACCATAGGACCTTAGGGAACTCAACAGATTCCTAGGCCAAATAAAATGGTACAACCGATTCCTCAGGTACCTTGCTGATGTGGCACAGCAACAGTACAGCCTAACAAAGAAGGGGGTAGAATTCCTTTGGACAAAAGAATGGATGGGTGCCTTCCATAATTTGAAAGGAATACCTGCCAGTGCATCAATCATTTAACCACCTAATGGGACAAGATCTTTCATGTTTTCGTGGACGCATCAGATTCAGCAAAATTGGCAATGTGCTGATGTAGTACACAGAGGAAGGAGGGTGATACAAACCCATTTACTATGCCAGTCAGATGTTGTGAAATGCATAGAAAAATTTTAGCACTACTGAGAGGGAAGCCTTGGGACTAATTTTTTCAGTCAATAAATTTTGCCATTATCTAATGGGAAATCATTTTGTACTCCTCCATGCCAATTATTAAGCCCTAATGTATCTGGTGAATAAACTAGATCTAACTGGGAAGCTAGCAAGGTGGATGCTTCTACTACAAGAATTTCAATTCACCATCGTGCACAACCCCGGCAACCAGAATGTAGTGACAGATTTCCTTGGCAGAATAGACACATGAGAGCAGCCCAAAGGGGTGGCTGATCAGTTTTCGAATGCAAACCTATTTACTGTTCAGTCAACACCCATGCAAAGAAACTAGTACTTTGACGTACTACAATTCATCTCAGAAGACACATTGCCTGTGGTGCTGACATGAGCAGAGATCAGAGGAAGAAAATGGCTCTTCGAAGTAGGCACTACCTTGAGATTATAGGAGCCCTGTACAAGCAAGGAATTGACCAGGTAGTCCACAAATGTGTGCCAGGTAGTCCACAAATGTGTGCCAGATCATGAACAGCCATCTGTCCTCACAGAAGCACATCAAGGAGTGTCATGTGAGGACACTATGCTGAAGAAACAACATGAAGAAATCTCTTGCAAGCAGGCTTATGGTGGCCCAATATACTTAAAGATGCATGGGATCATGCTCGATAATGTGGTGTGTTAGCAAATTACACAGTCGTCAGCTCTACTGATTGGATGCCTCATCAGTCGATCCTACCCCTTGAACCCTTTTAGAAGTGGGGAATAGATTTTGAGGGACCATTCAAACCATCAGCAAAGAAGGACTGGTAATAAGTACATTCTTGACTGACTACTGCACCAAATGGGTGGAAGAAAAAGCCCTCAAAGATAATTCAGCTGCAGCAGTAGCCAGGTTTCTATACGAAAACATCATGATGAGGTTTGGATGCCCAGTGGAGTTGGTTAGACCGAGGAGGACACTTCATAAATGAGGTGATTTAGAAGCTGATTCTGCAGCACATGATTCTCCATAAAAAGTCAATTGCTTATTATCTGTAGGCAAATGGTCAAGCAGAGTCTACAAATCAAGTGCCGAAGTGGATCCTCATAAAAACAATAAATCAAAACAGAACATATTGGGATGAGAAGCTGCACTTTGCATTGTGGGCGTTCCGAACATCATACAAGGTAAGCACTGGATTCACCTCGTTTTCGTTGGTCTATGGCTTAGAAGCAGTAGTTCCAATGGAGCATGTGGTTCCAAGCCTCAGAATAGAAATGACTAAAAGACTCAACCCTAAGAAATCAATTAACCAGAATAGCCTTGACTGAAAGACTCAACCCTGCACCTGATGGAAATGGAGGAAAGCAGGCTCCATAGTTCATGGGTGGCAGACATCACCTAGAAAATAAGAAAGAAGTGGGTGCATAGAAAAAGAAAGTTCAAGATATTTTAAGAGGAAGACAAGGTGCTATTATTCAACTCAAAGCTCAAACAACACCCGAGTAAGCTTAAAATACGATGGATGGGTCCATACCAAATAGCTGAAAAATTAAGCTCCGGCACATTCAGTCTGAAAATACTATAAGTGGGGAAATGCTACTCAACGGATTCAGACTCAGACCCTAATGAGAAAGAACGGATGGGGAGTAGTAACCAACTGGTTAAGTGACCATAGAGGCAGACACAGAAACTCAGTGCACAATAATGTCAATCCCCATCTACACAATGCAACTAGATGAGGACACGTGCACAACACTCCGATGGGAGACATCAAATGGAGAGAAGATACATGATGACAAGAAAAGGCATGGGAACGTGGAGAATAGAGCAGTAAATACAACACATAAAAAATGGCACACACGTGTCAGAATCATGACATTCTTGGGTGACTACCTCGCTTTTGGGAAAATCGTCATGGGTAGGTGTAAACACCTTGAAAACACAACCCCAATCAAGGAAACCTACCACAACCAACCTCCCTCACCCTTGCTCTCCTTGAATCATTTGCAAATCACTATCTTTCTCCTCTCCCACTGCTCCAACCCTAGAATTTCATGCCACACCTGATCAGGATCTTCAGTCTTCTGATAGTGTTGTAGGAACTCTTGTTTTGTAGCTTCATAAGTGAGCTCTTATGGAGGATCTCTTGCTTGCAAAGAAGCTTCATAGCCCTTTAACCATTATCAAGCCTCATCCTGTAATAAGCAGTAACAAAGAATCCTTAGCATAAAGATACGCTCTTGCCTTATTTTAATCAAGCAAGTGATCTCCAATTGCTCCACAAAGTTTCTAGCATCTTCATGCAGCAACCCATGGAAAAGTGGAAAATCTTGAGCCATATCAGCACAATTGGAAAACCAAAGGTGCCTGAAATATGGGGGTACCAAAAGGATGTGAGGTGAATCAGTCTTTGCCTCTATAGCTACCCTCTTTCAAACTCCCAACCTTAAAATATACAAGAGGAACACCCTATGACTCTTTGTTGAACTCCAAAGACAATCATGACAACCCTTGGGCTCAACAAACATGCACTCCCAAAGAAATTTTCATAATACTCCAAAAAAGCTGATATGGTATCTTGCTATATATTGGGTAAACATGCACCCAATTGACAACAAGCAAAGCCAATAACACACTTCAATGGAACAAAACCCATAGCACTAAGCCTCACACATAAGATCTCAGGAGGGGGATGAAAAACAACCCATCAATATAGCCATCCCAAGGAAACATACACTGTTGATATATGGCAAAGGAACTTGATTTTATACAAAAAACCACTATTGGACATGTCCACCAATTTCATATATGATTATGTTTAACCAAAAGAAACTTGATGTCCACATAAAATCAGCTACAGTCCATATCTTCTTCTTGCACTATTTTTGCAATTACCCATTCTAGTAAATCCCAAGGAATATGTACATTACTCAATCCTGCTCGTAGTTGGAGTAAGATGAACCATTCATAGTTTGTGTGGAAAGAACATAGAATATCTAGTGGAAAACCCTCAGTTGAGATATGTTGTATCCATGGTTGTTCTAATGCAAGGGATAGAATCATGATGCCAATATTTTGATCACCCCCACACACCCACGCAACATATAAAACTTTGGTGGTTGCAAGTTGAGAAAATTCAATAGGATGTGACTCCAGCTTATGTGCAAGCTTTCCCTTGTCTCTTCATTTCCACAGTAAGAGCATATTTATAACCCAATCTCTTATTACAAATACCCCCACATTCACATTCACGAACTCCAACAAACCATTCACTCCTTGGATTGGCTTTGGCTTTGCTAACCCATACTAAGCTCCATACCATGTTTAGAAGTGGTTACACAAAGAGAATGTACACTCACAACACCGCATAACACATCACACAACCAACTAGACTCAAGCTCACCGAAGACAACCTTCTTCTACAACACAAGATCCACTGGCTATGAAATAAGCAAGCCAAAATAACACCCAAAACTCTTGCTAATGCTAACCCTTATAGTAGTAAGTATGCAAATGAATGCACTCAACTCACAAACACATCACCAAGAGGAATACCGCTAGTAGTAAGAATTAAGGCAACTCCTTGACAAGTTGAGGTTGATAAGAACTTCATAAACTCCTTGGATCTTCATGGTTTCCATCATCTTCATTACCCTCACAAGGAGGTCTTCATCATAGACTTTTGCCCTCTCCAGTAGCATCTCGGCCTCTACTGATTATCAAGGATAGTCACTTGAAAAAAGCACCACCTTCACCTGACATCACAACTTCTTCATTAGCTTGGATAACATCTTCAAACTGTGTAGCATCGAATAGGTTCATGCTGTTCACTATCTCCACTTATCCTATGAGCCTCATAATTCTCTGCTTAAAGAAAATTCAGCAACACTTCCTCCCAAACTTGCTCGACAAAAAACCCCGCAAGCTTTTCTCCTTGTATCTTTTTAATGATCTGCCTTTGATCTCCTCCCGCAATGACCAGTTCACTGTTGACGCTCTGCCCATGGGATTTCTATTCAACACCTTCTCACCTTCTTGCCACAATTTTACCATGATAACCCAAAAAACTCATGTGCTCCAAAAATAAATACCCCATAAACCTATCTTGCCTTTGTACATATGCAAAAAAATCCACTAGATCTATGGTCATGTGCCAAAGCAGCGGGGCAACAACATCCCAATACCCATTTCAGATAATATTCATGTTACCCTTTGAGACTACCAAGTTACTTTCCCAACAATAATGCATGAGACCCATTAAGTGTCTCTTCCCCATTTTAAATTGTGGAACACCTTCATGTTACCCTTTGAGATTACCAAGTGACTTTCCCAACAACAATGCATGAGACCATCAAGGGTCTCTTCCCCATTACTAGTTTGAACACCTCCAAGCCATTGCTAGTCCCAAAACCTTGTACTAACACACATAGATCACATCAAGAGTCTTTTGGAAGAACTATCATTCATGACTTGAGCTCAAACACACATACCACTCATGCAAATAGACAATGCTATAAGTATACAAAATGTAATGATGCAAAATCAAGGCACACCCCCCTACATTGTAAAACAGACATGCCATAACACCTACTCTAGACACAAGCCAACCATTATTTCTTGGCACAAAAACACCAAGACTCTATACATATATACATGTTTTTTGGGTTTGCTTTCTCAGCCTCACAACATAATGACTGAGATAGTTACCAGCTGCTCTATGGGCATACATAACTACCTACATAAGGTGGCCATCCACCCCAAACCTTTCAACTTGACATACGGAACAAATGCCATCATGCCCATGGAATTCTTAGTACCAAGTTTAAGTATTTTTGTCAAGGAAAGGTTAACATGAAACATCCTAATTGATCAAATATTTAAGCTTGAATGCTTAGGAGAAGCCAAACTACATGCAGTTTATGAAATGATCATTGAAAAGCTATGGATTTAAGGAATGGTTTGATAATAAGTTCAAGACAAGGAAATAAAAGTTGGGGATATAATTCTTATCTACAACACCAAGAACCAAAAGACTAGGCTAAAGTACAAGGGAATGGGACCATTCCTAGTGTGTAAACTCACTCCTCAAGGATTTGCATGCACATCGAAACACTTGACGGTGTGGAAATGAAAGTTTCTTCAATAATAGCAAACTTGGATGCTACTATGGTCCTTTGACTGCAAATGCTTTGAAGGACATTCACCAAAAGAAAGAAGATAAAATAAAAGAGGCTACTATGGTCCTTTGACTATTATGGTCCTTTGACTGCAAATGCTTTGAAGGACATTCACCAAAAGAAAGAAGATAAAATAAAAGAGGCTACAATTAAACAAGAGGGAGGCCCGGCATGAAGCTAAGGCTAAGCAAGACCAATTAAATAACCGTCACATCTCCATTAATATTTCCCAAACCTAGAAGAGGAAGATTGGGAGAGGTGAAGCCTGCCATTGGGCATGACCATAGAAACTGATCTAAATTAAAAGCTAGCACTCATAGACATGGGAGCTAGCCATAACCTAATGTCCCATGAGACTTGGTGCATGCTACAGGAAACCACCATTGACCCCCATAAAAGCAGGTGGAAGGAGTGAATTTGTTACAAACCACATGCAAAGGAGCTTTCCCTACCATTTTTTCACATTAGGAATAACCCCTTGGAGGGAAAGTTTTATGTCATGCCTATAGGTACCATGCATGAAGAAGTACTTCTTAGACGAGGATGGATGGGGCATAATCGATGCAAAATTAATTGGGACTCAAGAATGGCTACCTTGCAAACAATTAGCCCTCGAGAATCAAGTGGGACTCAAGAATTGCTACCTTGCAAAAACCCCTCCTCGAACAAGTTTTACCATTCTGATGATAGAAGAAGAGCCCATGTCTAGCAAAGCTTTTACTTGCCCAAAGGCGCAAGTAACCAAGTTCCTTCAAAAGACTCACCCCCCATGCCAGATTAACCCTCATCATGTACCCCTCGTGGCAAAACTGGCCTCTCTAACCCAATTAACACCCTCGTGGCACAACTGGCCTCTCTAACCCAATTAACACCCTTGCTAGTAATGTTCCTAACCTTGCAGAATCTGACTCACAAGTACTTAAGCCCACCAGTCCCCAAAAACACCAAAATTTTCATAAGGAAGGTGGAAAATGGTGGTTTCCAAAGGAAATACTCTAGGCACAAGGGTACTATGAGGGGGAAAAGCTAATTTGGACATCTAAGAGAAAGGAAGGTTGAAAATGGTGGTTCCCAAAGGAAATACTCTAGGCGCAAGGATACTATGAGGGGGAAAAGCTAATTTCGATACCTAAGAGAAAGGAGTAGCATAAGATAGTGACAACCACACCATTGCACGAAAAACCAACCCAGAACCAAAAACATGGTTTGTCAAGAAGGAGTTATTAGAAGCCCAAGGATCTTATCCAGGTCAAACACAACTCTGGCTATCTAAAGCAACGGAGTCAAAACCATCCCCTCAAAGAAGACAACCCAAGTGGAGGCGTGCTACCCAAAGTGGAGGCGTGCTACCCAAAGATGGTGGGTGCCTAATGCTCTTCTAGAGGCACAATGATATTATGAAGGTAACATAAGCATTTGGGTACCTAAGATCATACCATCACTACCCCTAGCTTCTTCTACCACCAAGTAAAGTACCAAGGAAAAATTGGAAATGGCACAACCAAAGGCTACCAAAGAAACTAGAACCTCACGCTCAACCTTAGCAAAGGGTACGGGAAAATTTGAAGAATTCATGGAATCTTGAGACCATATTCAAACACACATGAGCAAGATATTCCTTTCGGATCCAAGCAGAAAGCCAAGAACCATGAAGCCACCTACACCACAATTGATATCACTCTTAAGCCTAGTTAGATGGCCTAACTAGATGGACCAAACATAGGTACCTCACCCTTCTCAGATAAGACCCATCCCAAAACCAATATCAATGTTAATTTCATATTTTTTATGAGTTCTTCTTTCTAAATATGATTGTGTTGATATCGGTTCTCCTAAAAAGTGAAGATGCACCACGATTAGTCTCTCTTAGGCACCTATATTATCTCCCAACTAAAACCAACACACATTAGTGTAATAATTGGTATCTCTTAGGCATCTCTATTACATCCCACTACAAGCCAACACACATTGTGTTTGTGGAAATTCTACTCACAATACGCGGCTATCCAGACAGATATATCCGTGTGTATAGCCACATGTTGTAATGCAACACTCCTATAACATTCACTCACTGCAACTACCACTCTCTCACTATAAGCTATAGTATTATCTTCTAAATTTGACTATGATCTCATTTAGTTCCTTCTACCTTCCAAATTGTTTCGGCATGGGCAATTGTATTTTCCAAGGCCTCAAAGAAATTATGGTAGAACTGTAAGTATAAACTATGCTCAAGAAGGACCTTCCCTTTGTTAAATTTGCAGCAATGTGATGAGCTATGGTGGATTAAATGCTAGAATCAACATCATGAATAAAGAGATTAGATGATAATTAAGATGTGATTAGTGAGTAATTAATTGATAGCTTAATGTAGGCATGGGTAATCAAAAACTAGCAAATTCTCATTAGGCCAATGCCTCAATTTATAGGGTTTACATCTAATCCCACTGATTTCTCCTTGATTCACTCCACCTCTTTTGCAGAATATCTCCACACCTCCTAAATCTCCTCATGCTACCCTTTATTCTCTCCCAGTAGATACTTCTCACCTTTTCACAGGTTCTCTTACATTTACAGATTCTCTTTTACAGCCTCTTGCCAAGGGCTTGTTCCCGCACACACCCTATTCACTTGTATATTTCAACACCTCCCCTCAAGTGAATACTTCTAGCATACCTAGACCCTATACCATGTTTCCCTCTTACTTGATAGTCCGCGCACCCCCCTCAAGTGAATAATCCTAGCGCACCTCCCCTCAAGTGAATAATCCTAGTACACTTGGACCCTATACCAAGTTTCCTTCTTACTTGATAGTCTGCGAGACCAGTGCCCCTAAACTCATAGTCCTTGACACTCTCTCTCTCTCTATGTGTCCAAGGTTACTATAAGTGCCCGTGACCTTGACTAAAGTCCTCACACATACATCTACCACATGGCCTACATCATCGGTGGCTTAGAGGTGGTTTTACTCTGTTGGGGCAGGTTACATTGGGTTGTGGGTTTTCTCTCTCTCTCTCAGAGATTTTCACATGGCTCCTCACTTCTTAGAGCCTCACATCTTCTCTTGTCTTCAGTCTTCTTGTCATGGCAGCTTCTCTTCACGCGTCCATGTCTTCCTTCAATACTTCATCTAGCTCTTCTTCTCGGTGTTGATCTTCCTCTTGGAAAGAGATGTTCTTCTTCTTTCATGCTGGGGCCATGAGCTTGACCGTCAGTTCTTGCTCCATGATGTGAGCAACATGTTTTAATGTATTGTTGACAATTCTTTTGGGCTTTTGATGTTTATCTTGTATCATTATGCAATGCAAACCCAAATCTATGTGGGAGGTCTTGCCTCTTGCCTTATTATGGACAAGGGTAGTGCCTGATCGCGCATTTTTACAATGATGTAATGTGCCCAATACATAATGCATATAGCATTCATTCTTATGCACATTCCCAAATGCAACTTTGGCTGTGAATAACTTGAATTCATGTGTGGGTTAAATGCAAGATGATGATCAGCATAATTTTACCAGCATAATTTTACCAAAAATTACATTAAACCAAGGGTAATAAATCTGTACGGAATGGTTGGAGTGTCAAACCATCTCCGAATTGCAATCTAAAGTTATAGGGATCTATATTAGATACCTATTGGTTAATTTGAACCCTCAATTGTACCAAAATATAGTGATTAGTATTGATTAATCATTGATTAGCAAATTAATCCTTTGTTTTATGTACAGAAAACAGAGTATGCAGGGAGTCTAGATCTGAGGCCTTAGAGTTTAAATGAGCTCAAATCCTTTCAAGGCCATCAATAGCAATTAGTCTAGTAGAGGATTAAGCTAAGAAACACAAGATTTGACCAAACATTGAATGCTTAATCTCTATTTTACCAAAGTCACCTGTAGATTTGATGAAGAGCTTGGATCTCACTGTAGACTTGATCAAATCCAAATCTGTCTTCACCAACTTGTAGAGCACCCTTGAAAACCCCTAAGGCCAAGAGGAATTAGAGCAATTTGATATGGAGAAGAAGACATTTCATTTTTTCCTCAAAAAAACGACGCCTGCTAAATTACGATTTTCGTGAGCTTCGCTTGGCGGTTTGACATGCCGATTTGATGGGCTAGACTGTGGGGAGTGGACTGTGGGGAGGCTAGCTATGCTTGCCCAGAAGAACTTGCCCTAATGTTGCTCCTAGAGGGAGATCAAGCCCCTCCACTGGCTGGGGGTACAGAGAGCTAGTTAAAAAGAGGTAAAAAATCTTAATTATCTACTAATCCTAATTAGCTAGGTGATTAGTGTGAGGTGAAAAAAAGAAAGAAAGACCACTGCCTCTATAGCCCTTCACCTCCCAAACTTGGAAATACAAACACAACGGAGGCACCACCAGCCATCGGGCTGGAACACTTCTCACACTTCACCACCCAACCCACGCCAGAGAGACAACACCAAATAGGGGCACCATAGACCAAGATAAACACCCAGCAATATATTCCCAGAATACACTTCATACAAGCTTCTCCCGACATAGAAGCCTCACTCACACAACTTACAAACACTCAGGCCTGGATTTACTACCAAGGGAATTCCACCACGGCCACACCACCTCAGGAATTACAACCTTGCGTCTGACGACCAAGCCCTTGCAACCACAAACACATCAACACTCTGACCTGTCACACTGCCGAGGATACACCACCGCGAACCTCTCGCCTGCCTACTGTGCCAATCACACCACATCCTCAATCACTGCGAACCTCTCGCTTGCCTGTTGTGCCAATCACACCACATCCTCAATCACCGCGAACCTCTCGCGGTGATTGAGAAAGAACCCGGCCACTCTTTGCTCAGAAGGCGCCCCACCAACTAACCCTCAACTCTCTCTGTAGCCCATCACTTCTGCATATGTCGCCACAGCAGCAGCTACACCAAACACCTCTCTCTCACTCTCTGTGGTGCTGATCCTCTGTCACCTGCAGCTTATCTGCAGTGCCATCGGCCCCACCAGCCAAGCAGCCACACTGTCCTTCTCTTCTCTTCACTCGGCACCCGCTCTGCTGTCCACTGTCGGCTTCACCTACGCGGCCCACACCAGCCCACGGTTTGCCAGCCTGTCACCTTCCTTTGTCTTGCATCCAGCTGCACCTGCAAACTGCACATCCAGCTCTTCCTCTGTTGTGCCAACACCTCAAAGGCGGCCTCCCAACAGCTCTGCGCCAGCCTTTCTTTGGCGGCTCCCCTCTAAAATACAGTCAACGCAGCTCCCTTGCCCGCCCCGCCCGCCGCTGCTCTGCGCCAACCATTGCCAACCTTCACTTCAACTTACCAGCCCGTCCTCTCTTGACGCCAGTCACACTCTCTCAACTCTCTGTTCCTGCAGCCTCCAGTTAAATCATGTTAGCACCACTGCCAGTTAAATCATGTTAGCACCACTGTAGCCTCTCTTCTTATGTGTGCCCACCCTGTCTCGCCAGCCCGTCGGCCTTGTCCACCAGCAGCAGCTGCGCACTCACCAGCCACTTCAAAGGCTGCACTTCACAAGGGAGGCCCCCCCAACCTCTAGTTACAGCCTGGCGGCTCCTCCACGCCGTCTTCTCTGCAAATCGATCAGAGCCCCCACCTTCACACGAAGCGGCCACACCTTTTCAGCCCGCCGACTCCCATGCTTCGCTAGCTTCCAGAGCACCCGCTGGCAGCAGCGCTGGCATCAAAACAAGTAGCCATGTGGCTGTTCTATAAATTGGCCATGTTATTATATCATTTTTTATTTTGTTTAAAGCCCAATGTGATGGCCACCATCACTCTTTCCACACCAATGCTCAAGGCAACACCGGCCCTTTCACTCTTTGATTGCCCATGCCTCCACACACATTCAAATACAGCCTTCCAGTGCCCACTTACTTGGGACACATACACATATGAGCTACCAAACAGCTGATATCATCTCCAGCGAACCTCGTTTCGGATAGGCCTACAACAAGCCTAAAACCAAACCGTCCACCCTGTACACCTGCCAACGCATTCAAAACAAAGCTTTCACACACGCCACGCATCCATATGTACACAAGCCCAAAATACCTCTCAGAAAAACGCCTGACATACTTTGCCAACCCCCCCATCTGCTAGAGCATTCATGCTCAGCAGCAAAAGCATAAAGTCCAATAGCTATCCACCAGGATCAAAAGGAAACAACAACTCACCATCCCATTCCCCAACATCCTTGAAACACCATGGCTGTATCACTACATACCAAGTCATAAGCATCCATGAACACGTGGAACACCAGCTCAAAATTTGGCTATGCGAGAGAATTGGTGCTGATGACAGCATCCATTTCAGATTCTGGAATACTTCCTGATAGGCTCCTGACCAGACATATTCTACATCCTTCATGGTTATACTGTACAAGGGTATTACCACATTTGCTCCAGGAACCTCATGGACTTGTTGTGCCACTTGATCAATCCCAAGAAACTGGCTAACTGCTTGGTATTCTTAGGCGGTTGCAACTTTACTATAATCTCGACTTTGGCCGGATCCATTTGCTAATCCTTTTGTCGACACACTGTGTCCCAATAGAGATCTGCTTGTGACTACAAAGGCACACTTAGCTGGATTGAGGATCAGACTGGTTGTTCTGCATTTTTTGAGACACAACATTAGGTGCTTTATGTGATCTTCTTTTCTCCCAAACGCACTGAAGTCGTCTACGAAAACCTTCATTAAGGTGGTCAAATATTCTATTTCTTCTTTGACCTGCGTTGCATAGTTAGGATTCATCCTATACCTACTCTACCTTATAGAAATTGCATTCTCCTTAAGATTGATCTTGTGCTGATAAAAGTTGATCAATTCCTTTCATGCCAAAGTAGTTCCATGCAAATACATCGTTGTAAGATCTCAATAACTCCAAGAGTTTTTCTTTGAATTCTTGACTCAGTTTTGCACTAACCTTGTCTGTTCTAGGATCTTGATCATGTCCTCGGTTTATCTCCTCAAGCTCATCTTCTTGCACTCTGATATTATGTCTCTTCAGCTTGTCTTCTTCCTACTTGAGAGTAAACATGGCCTTCTCCTGCTTTGCCTACATCTCCGCTATCATGTCCTGATTGTCTTCTTCATCTTCTTTTTTATTTTCTCCATTCATTATCACCTCAGGTTGTGTGACCAGGACTTCTAGATCGTACCTCTAGATAATCCGCTCTATGTCTACTTTGAAGAGTGACAGTAGATCTAGATTCTCCCTTAGGATCTGCTCTTCCTCTTCATGATGCAACGGTTGGGTAGCCAAACTTAACTTATCCTTCCGTGCAACCAAGATGCATACCTTCTTTTTTCCTCTCTGGATTGCAATCCTATCCGTTTTCTGGTTGTGTTTGATTCTTCCACTTCTGAGCCACGGTCTTCCTAACAACATGGATATGCACTAGCGATCTCATTCATCTTCAAGACTATAAAAATGGCAATGAACATACATCCTGCCACCTCAATTTTCTCTCCCCTGCTGATGATTCCAACTAGCGAAATCCTTCTTTGATTCCAATCTAGAACAGAGCAGGCTGCATTTCTATAATTCCTAGCTTCTCTGATATTATATTCACTCCAAATCCTCCATCTAGGATGACATGTGACACTATCTACTCTCTTATTTTTATGGTCACTTCCGGAATGGCTATGTCACAATTTTGAAATGTTTCCACATTTCTACATACTGTCCATTTCTTGAATGGGCATCTGTGCCAACTTTTCACTCGACACTATGGAGCAGCTTTTGCCTATAGTATAGTTATGCACCAGATTCATCATTTGATCTAATGTTATGTTCAGCTTCATCTTACTAAGATCCTCCCACACGTCATATTCCTCCTTGGGGTTGCTGCTCTTTACTTTGTGATTGAACATACTTTGGCCATATGGAAAGACTTATGGAGCGTGTAGAAGCTATAGTTTTCTACTACCTTTGTAACTAACTGATTCCTGCCAAGTCTGTTCAATTTTCCTTCTTCCCCCTTGGCTTCTCTTTCTTTTTCCTGACCTTTCCTTGTCAATTTTCCTATCCAGAGTTGCTCCGGATTCCTTTCCATTTCCTTTTGCAAGATGCTTTTACTGCTCTGGGCTGTAATGGGCTCCAATTGGCACTTTTGCATCTCTTCTTCACCCATCTTATCATTGCCTAGTGACTTCTTACCAGCTACAATGTCTTTCCTTTTCCTAGCTAGGCTTATCTTATCCGGATCCGTATCATCATGCTTATTCAAGAGTGGGCTTTCCTGCATTGTCCTCTGCATAAACTTGGTGATTTGCTCTTGGTCCCTCTGCTGATCTACCCATTGTTTTAGATTCTACCTTTGTTTCAGATCAACATTCTTGTGCCTGTCTCATTGTCTTGACAAGTCCTTATGACCTTGTCATTGTTGCCATCACTATTGGTGGCTTCTCTTGTTGTTTTCATGCCCATTGATCCACTTTCACCATGTTCACCACTGCATCAGTCCTCCTGGGTTTGCCTCTTTTTGCGGCCTTGCCTCTTGCAGTTCATGTGCCGATGGCGTTGTAGTATGGGACAATCATTTTGCCTATGCCCAGGGCACTATAATAGTAGAATATCAACCCAATTCCTCTGTCCAAATCTCCCACCTTCTCTTCCATAAGGTCTGTTGTTTTAAGGTCTAATGGTGACTTGATTGACAGTTGGAACCTATTGATGCTAGTAATGTTGTCTTTCCACTACTCCCAGATTCTTATTCTTCCGAGTGTTATAAAAGCATGTGTCAGTGGTGTGGTTGCTCTTATTGCAAATAGCACATGGTTGACACTCTTATTTTGTATGACCCTGGTTGTTACACTTCGTGCACCAGACGTCCGGTCTCAATTCAGATCATACGTGTCCTCGGGCAAGCTTAGCTAGGGTGGCCTTTAGCTCTTCTTGAACATCCGATGCTTGCTTCCTGCTTTTCTTCTTCCGGGGCTTCTGCTCTTAGTGGCATCTGAATCTTGACTGGAGTCTGATTCCGAGGATCTTCACTAGGATCTAAGTCAGAAGTCTCTTCTTCACTGGAATTCGGCTCAAAAGTCTCTTCTTCCTTTTTTTCCCTTTTGTTAGATCCTATCTTTTTCTTCTTGGGGTCTTTTCTTGTCTACTTCAAGATCCCTTTGGCTTTGTTTGCTCCTTCTCTACCACTTGTTCAAAGGTGAGGGTCTCCAAATCATAAGAGGCTACTGCTGTCTTGAGCTTCTCCCTCAATCCTCTCACAAACCACTGACTCAACGTGGCTGTTGTAGGTTTGTTTGGCTGGTTCATATGCATTAACAATGCTCTAAATTATGCTGCATAGTCTTTTGTTGGCCTCTTTTTTTGAGTCAGCCTTTGTAGCTTTTCCAGTACCGTAGTGGTGGTCTTGTCTTTCCGGAATCTTTTTAGGAAAGCTTTCTTCAGTTCTTCAAACATCTGGAACTGCTCTAGACCATACTGAGCGTACCAACTGTGGTGGCCTTTCCACCTAGGGTTGTTGCAAAGTACTCTATTTTATGTGTGGTAATAGGGCTCTAGTGGCCAAGAAGGTGGTCTTGAAGGCAAAGACATGAGCATTTGGGTCCTCCTCACTTTTGCCCTTGAACTTTGGGTATTTTAAAGACATCCTTCCAAAGGCCACTGGCTCTTCTTCTTCTTGATTTCCCTACCTCCTGTTTCACTGCTCCTAATGTTCTTCCTCTCCCTCTTGATTTCTCAGAGGTTCTTGATTTTGATGTTCTTGATCTTGCTGGTGTGGAATCCCTTCCGAAAATCTTCTTGGACGATGCGGTCACCCTTCACTTCATGAGGCCTCCGACTGCTTGCAGTACCGCATTGCTCTACTTGAACTTCCTTCGTTCTCCATGCACTATACATTGCACTCCTATGAACCCAACACCATGATGCGCACACTTTCTCTCGTGATCTACTCCAACTAGCTTCTCTATTTTAGAAGTGTTCTGGGATAACATGTATGTCATGCACAACCCAATTCAAACTTCCTATGCCAAACTAACCTCTACCTTCCTACTCCCCTTCCTCGCATACCATTCCCTAGCAGGATTGCCAAAAGTGTTGCTGTCTGGTTAAGACCTAACACTTCAGTGGTTTCGGACCCCCTAATCGACTCCTAGAGAGCAATGACTATCTCAATTGTGCCCAATGTGACAAGCCAACACTGAGCATTGAGCCACTAGTCTGCTCATGCTTAGGGGAGTTAATCATGACTATGTGTAGGTTAGTTCCTAGATCCTTCATATTTCCAAGGATAGGAGTTAACACACACAAGCATGCAATTGACACTAAGTAGATAGAATTATGCACTACATAATAGAGTCAAGACAGAGACTAACCCACAATACATTATTAAATATTAGCTCAAACTCTCAATAGTACATCAATTTGACATTTACTGATCTCCTAACTTGCATAACATAATTTGGAGAGTTTCCCACTTATGCTTCTTACATCCAATCGGGTTTGTAAGAGGCTGTTACAAGTTTGTTATAAAACAAAAAGGCTTAGCCCATATAAGTTTGTTACAAAAAGGGAAGGAACTTGGGTGGTTGGCCAAATTGGTTGATTGGTCGTCGCCAAAAAAGAGAAGAATCTACACAGAGCCATCCAAGAGTGTGGCCAGTAAAAACAAAAAGAGATCACAAACTTTCAGTACTACCATACTATACATCAATACATGTATATGTGTGTATGTGTGTATATCTACACAGAGCCATTCAAGAGTGTGGCCAGCAGAAACAAAAAGAGATCACAAACTTTTAATAGTGCCATACTATACATCAATACATGTATATGTGTGTATGTGTACACACACACACACACACACACACACACACCCACACACACATTATTTGATGTATAGTATGACACTACTATATATATGTAGTGCCAGACTATATAGCAATATATGTATATATATGTGTGTATATATATAAAAACACACATACACACACATAAGTATATGTGTGTTGCACTATATATCAATATATGTATATATGTAATGCCATACTATATATCAATATATGTATATGTGTGTATGTGTGTATATACACACTGCTACATAATGTTCATCCTTTAGAGCTGAACGGGGATGCTCAAACACTAGTGTGCCATGCTGGTGAATTGGTATTGTGGGTGGCCCCGTATTAAATACTAGTTTTCTAGTGTTATTGGTATTATGGGTGACCCCATATTAAATACTAGTTACCTAGTGTTATTGGTATAGCTTGAGACCATGCTTGATGGGTGTATGTTGTTGAAGTGTAACAAGTAGTGCTATGCTTTAACGACTAAGTGTGGTTGAAGTGAAACAAGTGGACTACATTAGACAATTGCACACCATTGAAGCGTAACACGTAGTTTATGCAAATGACATGCCATGCTAGATGATGTGTATAGTGATATACTCATTGAAGTGTAGCAAGTGGTAAGACATGCCATGCTAAATGATGTGTATAATGATACTCTCATTGAAGTGTAACAAGTGGTGAGTGTATATTGTATTTGTGCCTATCAATGTTTTATATTGGGATTAATTGTGGAGATAGCAATTAATTGGAACACTAATGTATTTACGTCTTTGAGATAGGTGATGAGCAGTGTGTGTGTCGCACATGGAGGATCTTGCCAATACCAGCTCGGATTTTATTATTTCATATGAGTTATTTTTTTGACCATGTGCCAAATGATTGTACATATTATTTATGCGTGCTTGTGCGTAGCATTGCTATATTACTAGCATGTATGTGTTAGAAGAGTTTTGGTTATTTTACACTTAGTGTGTGAACAAGCTCTAGTGCTTGAGTTATTTTTGTAAAAGTGAAAAAGCAAGCCCTATTTTGTACACACAACTATTGTTAACTCCTTGGGCTATATTTTAAATACAAATCTCAAAATGCTCATATCTTAAAAGTGGGAGCTACATGCATGAGGGGGGCGATTGCACCCAATAGTGTATTGATGGTGATGTTTACTCTATCTCATGTTTTATATTATGCTTTAATCTTGTCAATTTGATTCACGTCTATGCTTTGTTTGTTGATGTGTATGCGAGTATGGTTAATTCTTCAAGAAGTACATGAGGTCTTGTGATAGTGGTATCAGAGCTATGGGTACTTGTATTTGAAAAAAAAAAGGAAAAAAAATCAAAACTTTGATTTGTGGTTGAAGTTTTTGGGGTAAAGGAAGCTTGAAAATCAATTTTTGAAGGGTTTTCTTGATGGCTTCAACAATTACTTTGGAGTCTAAATTTGGAGAGAAGAAGCATAAGAATCAAGAGAGAGAAGGACATATTGTGGAGGAAGACCTTTGGACACAAGCCAAGGCAATTTTAACCATTGGAGAATGCTTATCCACACCACCACCCTTGAAGGAAAACCACTTGGGGCCTTCTCAAAACCACCCTCTTCTTGAAAAAAATGATAATCCTTCACCGATTAGAAATCTAACGGATATGGATGGATTGATTGATTGAGCAAGGGAGGGATGGAGATTATCATTCTACTCTCAGTTTTGAAAAGGAGCTTCATCACACCAAATTTTTCTATGAGGCGCAAGGCGTTTTTTTTTTTTTCTTTCCCCATCCCTACGCTGTTCTTTTTTATTTTTCTCTCTCGACAAATTTGTTTGGCGCTTCTTTTATCTCTCTCTCTTTTCTTGCGCTAGCCATCATGCCCTTCCTTTCTTTTCTTTTCGCTAAGCGTTTGTTGCTTTTGCTAGCCACCGCCACCTTCCTTTTATTCTCCCTGCCGCCACCTTCGCTGGTTGCCTTATTTCCTTCTTCCTAAAGCTAAAGCTTATATTTTAAGTTTTATATTTTTTTTTGTTTTTTTAAAGCTTATAAGCTTTTCTAACAAAAACTTAAACTACCAATAAAAAAAATCTTTGTAATATAAATTCTAAACTAAAAGTTTTTACTATCAACACTATAAAGCTTAAATTATTAAGCTTTTACAACATATATTAAAAGCCTCAAACATTTACTTTCCCACTCTCCTTATTACCATTAAAAGCCTCAAACATTTACTTTCCCACTCTCCTTATTACATCATATATTAAAAGCCTCAAACATTTACTTTCCCACTCTCCTTATTACCATTAAAAGGCTTTTCCAAGCTCTACCTTTCTAAGCACACTATTCTTTTACCAAAGGATTTTCCAATTCTCATCAACGCTCTCAGCCAAAGTGGAAGGATTTTAGCAAATTGCGCAACATGCATTATAAGCCATCGAAAAATTCAAGGGCGAAGTCTCTCGAGCTTTTTATGGCAAGTTCATGCCCACTTTGACAGTCTCTTAGCATTTGTGTGGATTTTTTCTTCTCACAGCATGAGTGAGCTTCTGACTTCTTACAAATTGCAGATGAAAACTAAGTATTATCATTATTTCATAATTTTCATTTCTACATTTAAAATCTACATCTTTTATCTACCTACATCTCTCTTTTATCATGAATCCTCTACCCCCAACCATTTAAGAGCAAATTTAGTCACTAAATACCAGATTCTAGTTGAGAAGGAGTTGAGAATGGATCTAGAGGATAGTTTGTCCTACAAGAAGAGGCATAGACATGCTAGTGACGAATCTTCAAACTCCGATGTGGTGACCAAATTTAGAGAACTGTGCAAGCTACTATTAGAGCTCAGGAGTTTAGGAAAGAAAAGAAAATTAGCCACAAAGCTTTTACCTTTAAAAATTTTGATGGCAAGAAAGATGCTCACACAATGCATGCTTGGCTTAGTCAACTTGATAACTACTTTTCATGGGAGAAATTCTATGAGAAGGATAAATCAAGTGTGCTACCAATAATTTGGTGGTGTAGACAATATAGCCTTTATTTTCCAAGTTTTCGGTTTGTGCTTGCTGGTTCTAGTCATGTTTCACCATCTAGTTGAGAAGCAGTTGAGAATGGATCTAGAGGAGCAACCACAGTGGTTACAAAACTACCGTAGGAGGAGCGAGGCCGAAGGTTGACTGTTCCTGCTCTGCCTCCCTCCAGGAATAACTGTAAGAAACAGGTTCTGTGTTCCACCCTTTTGGGTCTCAACTGCTCGCAGTAATAAGAAACGTTGCGAAATTTTGGTAGAAACTCAAAGAATCTTCAGACTCCAATGGTGACCAAATTTAGAGAACTGTGCAAGTTACTATTAGAGCTCAAGAGTCTAGGAAAGAAAAGAAAATTAGCTGCAAAGCTTTTACCTTTAAAAAATTTGATGGCAAGAAATGTTGAAGTATACAAGTGAATAGGGTGTGTGCGGGAACAAGCCCTTGGCAAGAGACTGTAAAAGAGAATCTGTAAATGTGAGAGAACCTATGAAAAGATGAGAAGTATCTACTGGGAGAGAATAAAGGGTAGCATGAGGAGATTTGGGAGGTGTGGAGATATGGAAGAGGTGAAGAGAATCAAGCAAAAAAGGTGGAGTGAATCAAGGAGAAATCAGTGGGATTAGATGCTTGGATGTAAACCCATAAATTGAGGCATTGGCCTAATGAGAATTTGCTGGTTTTTGATTATCCATGCCTACATTAAGCTATCAGTTAATTGCTCATACACTAATCACGTCTTAATTATCATCTAATCTCTTTGTTAATGATGTTGATTCTAGCATTTGATCCACCATAGCTCATCACATTGCTCTGTAAATTTAACATGGTATCAGAGCCTAGCCTAAAATCCATCAATTTGTGAGTCCATTATCTTTCTAATCACTTGGCTAATTAGGATTAGTAGATAATTAAGATTTTTACCTCTTTTTCAAAGTAGCCTCTGTACCCCCAGCTGGTGGAGGAGTTCTCTCTCCCTTCATACATCAAATTAGTCCAAACCACTCTAGCCACACATAGCCATACCCATTGGGCTTCAGCCCATTCAATCAAAACGTCAAGCGTTGCTGCAAAAATTCATGATTTTTCCAGCGCTACTTTTCTGAAGAAAATATGAGATCTCTACTGCTCTAGATGCAATGGCTTTAATTCCTCTTGGCCCTAGGGGTTTTCAAGGGTGCTCTACAAGCTGGTGAAGACAGTTTTTGATTTGATCAAGTCTACAGTGAGATCCAAGCTCTTCATCAAATCTGTAAGTGACTTTGATAAAACAGAGATTAAGCATTCAATGTTTGGTCAAATCTTATATTTCTTGGCTTAATCCTCTACTAGACTAATTGCTATTGATGGCCTTGAAAGGATTTGAGTTCATTTGAACTCTAATGCCTCAGATCTGGACTCCCCGCATACTCTATTTTTTGCACACAAAACAGAGGATTAATTTGATAATCAGTGTGATTAATCAGTACTAATCACTATATTTTGGTATAATTGAGGGTTCAAATTAACCATTAGGTATATGATACAGATCCCTATAACTTCATATTACAATTCGAAGATGGTTTGATACTCCAACCATTCCGTACAGATTTGTTACCCTTGGTTTAATGTAATTTCTGGTGATTTTATGCTCACCTAAACACCAGATTGAGTTGTAAAAGGGTAGACACTGCCCTTGAATCTTGAAATTAGATCAAGAGGTAAGACCCCCTTCACATCATCATGAGTACGGCACAAGAGATAGCCAAATTTAATGGGGAGCAGTTTTACACATGGCATACAAAAACCATGTATCTGCTCATGAGAAAAAATCTGTGGGGGCTAGTTGAGGGAAGAGATGAATGCCCAGAGGTGAGAGGGAAAAATGAGTGGAAGAGCAGGAATGAAAAAGCATTGGGACTTATTGCACTCAGTTTAAATGATGAAATCATTCATCACATCACAAGGATACAACGGGCAAAAGATGCATGGGATGAACTCAACAAATTATTTGGCACACAAGCTAAAAATTCAAAGATAAATATGTTAATGCAATTCAACAAATTGGATATGAAGGAAAGTGAATCTTTAATCACACACTTGAACAGATATAAAAGCATTAAGCAACAACTAGCAGCTATTGGCAAAAAGGTAGAAGATGATGAGGCACTAGCAGTGCTTCTGAAGAGTGTGGACAAAGGTGAATATGAAAACATTGTAGCAACATTAAAGAATGTAGCTGAATTAAAGCTACACGAGATAGAAGGAGCTCTACTAGAGCAAGAGACCAGAGGCAAAGAGAAGAAATGGCTGGACTCAACAGCAGGAGAAGAAAAAGCATTCTTCACCCGATGAGGATTCTCTCGTGAGGACGAGGATGAGGAAGAGGCAGAGTAGGAGGAAGGACCTTCACTTGCCACAACTGTGGAAAGCCAAGACACATGGCAAGAGACTGCTACAGCAAACCCAGTGGAGAAGGAACGACATCAGCAAACTTCATGGAAGCTCCTAAGGAAGTGGAGTCAGATCATCTTTTCTGAGAGAGAGAGAGAGAGAGAGAGAGAGAGTGAGTGAAACCCCACAACCCAATGTAACCTACCCCAACAGAGTAAAACCACCTCTGAGCCACCGATGATGTAGGCCAGCACTTTAGTCAAGGTCACGGGCACTTGTAGTAGCCTTGGACACATAGAGAGAGAGTGTGTGTGTCAAGGACTATGAGTTTAGGGACTTGAGGCATTGGTCGCGGACTACCAAGTAAGAGTGAAACTTGGTATAGGGTCTAGGTGTGCTAGGATCATCCTCTCTTTTTGTTTGAGCCTAAGCCATCACCTTCTTGGCCTCGCGCTTGGCTTCCAGCAGAGCCTTATTTTGTTTTCAGCGCCCTACCTTTGTAAGCTTAGGCGTTTCTGGCTGTTGAGGGATGACCTCCTCCTTATGTTTCCTTTCTAAGGATATCTTGTTCAACTCCTCACCCCAATTCTTAGAAAAGTCATCATGCACCTTAGTAGCTTTGAGATATCTCAACCACTGGGCGTTCATGGGTTTACTTCGTAGCAGTGCATATTGTCAAAAAGTGATATACCTTTTCTGCTTTCACCATCTTCTAATGCGTTGGGCACTGGTGCGGCCTTGTGATCCAGTCCCTTCTGTGCTGGAGGCTTCCTCCTCTGAATCCTCTTCACTTGGTTGTACATTGACCATACAGATAGACGTGGTAGGAACATTCCTAGATTCAACATATTGGGTTCCTCGGGGTTGCATAACATCTATGGTGGCCAGCACATGCATGCAATTTTCACTAAAATCTGGAGGGGGAAGTGATGCATACATTTTAGCTTCTTCTTCCTCCTTTGAAAATTCTAATGTTGGCTGGCATACTTGTATGGATGTGGTTCTGTCAGTGGTGACCGAGTCATTACCAAACAGTTTCCCTTCCATTAGGTGTACTTTCCACATTCGTAGATCTATCTTTAGGATTTGTGAGTCCCTTTGAACATACATGTGGTCTAATGCCCAATCATGCACCGATTTGGATTCCCTCATGAAGGGTCTTCCCAAGATTATGTCATATGAGTCCGGTTGGCACAGAAAGTCCATTACCACAAATGTATGATGGTAGCAGAACGTAAAGAGTTTAAGTCATAAATTCTTCAAAAGCCCCATGGGTCGAAGCTATTCTGTCTGCCATTTTAACGATAAGATCCACTCTTTCTGGATCTGGTTTTCCCCAATTCTCCTAACATCGTTTTGTGATGATATTGACTCCCGCTCCTCCATCCAGGATGGCCAATGCTTGATACCTGTTATGATGAATTGGGATTGTAGCATTAGTGTCGTCACTTTCATAATACCTTTCCAATTGATTGGTCGGTATCTTG
The DNA here is from genome assembly GCF_041138505.1 of Cibotium barometz. Classification (NCBI taxonomy): domain Eukaryota; kingdom Viridiplantae; phylum Streptophyta; class Polypodiopsida; order Cyatheales; family Cibotiaceae; genus Cibotium; species Cibotium barometz. The sequence continues at coordinate 34,938,086 of NC_141083.1, forward strand.
AAAAATCTAGGCGTTCTTTCCCCTGCGTGTTTTAAGTTTCTTTCTACTAGAGGTGGTTGGGTCTCCTCTGCAATGGTCGTTGGGTTAAATCCTCCCTCTACCCATTCTTTTATGTCTACCCATAATGTTGGTGAACTTCGTAGTCCCAATGACATTTGAACAGGAGTGGATAGTACAGCTATGAGATTGCCTATGTCTCTTGGCTCTCTGGCAAGTGAGGGCTCCTTCCACGTGTGTGTCTTATATTCACTCCTAGGGAATGAATGAATGGACACATCTTGCTCAACCTCCTCAAACATTCTTGCCATAAGGTCTCCTTGAGATTCTCCTTTAGAATCTTTTGGACTTGGAGTAGGCACATCCAATTCTTTTTCCCTTATCAACTCGTTTCTTGGATACATTGTATCCATGGCCGGTTAGCCCTTAATTTGGCTTCATGAAGTTGTTGGCACTCTTCCACTAGGGCCTTAGCTTCTTCAGGCTTTCTTATCTCTTCTTTGACATTTGGGTATGTTGCTGGTTTCTCTCTTTGTGCCTCTTGGGAAAGATTGTCTGATTTTGGCACTTGATCACTCTCTTCCTTTGATTGGGTGGATTCGGTGTCAATAGTATGGATTGTGACCATGGTGTCAACTTTACCCACTTTTTCCACTCTCCTTCTCCTGCCAGTTCTAGAAGTGGTGGCACCTGCTGGATTCTTCCCTGTCAAGACAACATTCAGTGGCGTGATCTTTCCGGGCTACACACTTTTAGCCCTGATAGTGGCCCGATAGAAGTGGAAGTAGAACCACTTATGCGATATGGGCAGTCTTTGATCAAATGATCAATCCCACACTTAGTACAAGTAAGTATTGGCATGTCATTAGGCGATGCTACCATTGGCTAAGTTTGATGCGCATGAACCACATTCTTGTTAGGACAGTCTGCTATTCGATGAGGTTCACCGCCGCAAACAAAACATTGTAGTGGCCCCCTTCTCATAATTGACTTTATGTCTTTACCTTTCCACTGTACCATGGTTTGGAACATTGGTATTAGCATGTTATTTTGTAGAACATAAAATTTTGCAATCTCCATGGCTTCCTCATAGTACTCCCTATTGATTTCTACCTCACACACCATTTTACCCTCATTTGATGGCTCCTTAATCAACACTTGGTTGATTTTAGCCTGTGGTGGTTGTGGCAGTAGAGACAACATGTGCTATACCCGGAACATCCCTCTTGGTAAATAGGATGGGTTCACCTGACCTACAGCCACAGTGATTTGCACTGGTGGTGTTGGCAAGGCCAGTGGCGCTCTGGGTGTTGGCTATTGTGCTATGGTTTAGAATCTCGGATACCTGCACATGGAAGTGTCATGGTTCCCTAATTTCACGCAATGAGCACAATAGAGTAATGGTCTTACTCTTAATTAAGGGCATTTAGTAGTGGTGTGATTCATTCTGCACATAGAACACCATACCAGATCTCTCCGAGGGTAGAGATGAGCATGCCCATGACCTAATGCTTCTCTTCCATCCTTAACATTCAATTTGTCTAGTGTGGCATTACTGAGTTTGTCCACAGTCATGTTCCCAACTTGCTTGCTCCGAGTTCCTGTGTCTTGGTGACACGAGACTCGCAAAGTTGTTGTTGCCTGAAGCTTCCTTAACATCTTCAGGTTGTGGCAATTCAAGCATATTGTCTTCATATTTGATTGCCAACTTATAGCATGCATCCAAAGTAGCCGGTCGGGCTAATACTAGATAATCATGCATTTTGTTATCTCAGACTCCTCTTTGGAAGTAAGGCAATAACTGATACATCAGTTAGCCTCTCCCGTAGATTACATCTTGAATTCAAGTGCTTGAGCCGGGATACATAATCTCGCATAGACTCATTTTCTTTTTGCTTAATATTATGCAACTGTGCCACATGACTCCATCTGTCACCACTTTGGGCAAATCTTGGCACGAACACATTATTGAGCCGAGTGAAATTGATCTTATCTTCTAGCTTCTTTAAGGTTCAAAACCATTGATGAGCCTTTCCTTCTAGGGTTAGTGAGAAGGCATGAATCATGGTTACATCACTCACTGGCCCACAGGTTTCGCATGTGGACTCAAAGATTTCAACATGTTGGATCGGTTCCCCATCCCCTAAGAACTTTTGTATGAGCTTTGAAATGATGTGTGGCTTCATTTGGGAGGGTCTAGATTCTAGAGTAGTGCCTAGTTCCCTAACCATTCCTCGGCCCATTTTGGCAGCCATATTCAGTAAATCTACCCTTGTGGCCGCATTAAGATCTACATTTGGATCCACCATTGGTCTTTGAGGAGCTACTCCCCCCCTACCTAGACCGCGGAGGCCGTTAATAATGAGCCACGCCATAATGAGGTGGTTGGACCTACCCATAGACCCGAAATGCCAGGCCATAAAATGAGGTTGTTCGATGTACTATCATCGTGGGAGTAAGGTCGTCTTTGATGAGTTTGCCAGACCTCAAGTGCATGTGAACATGATTTGATAGACTAAATCAAATCATGTTGGATCGGTTCCCCATCCCCTAAGAACTTTTGTATGAGCTTTGAAATGATGTGTGGCTTCATTTGGGAGGGTCTGGATTCTGGAGTAGTGCCTAGTTCCCTAACCATTCCTTGGCCCATTTTGGCAGCCATATTCAGTAAATCTACCCTTGTGGCCGCATTAAGATCTACATTTGGATCCACCATTGGTCTTTGAGGAGCTACTCCCCCCTACCTAGAGGAGCTACTCCCCCCTACCTAGAGGATCCACCATTGGTCTTTGAGGAGCTACTCCCCCCTACCTAGACCACGAAGGCTCAATAATGAGCCACGCCATAATGAGGTGGTTGGACCTACCCAGAGACCCGAAATGCCAGGCCATAATGAGGTTGTTCGATGTACTATCGTCGTGGGAGTAAGGTCGTCTTTGATGAGTTTGCCAGACCTCAAGTGCATGTGAACATGATTTGATAGACTAAATCACTACCCCAGATGAACGTTTGTAGGGTTCAATCGATCTAATTTTTTTTGGCCGTGAGACTGTAGATAGTAGTTCATGCTGTGAAACAGCAGGAAATGGTTCACGTCATGAGACCGAAAATGGTTCACTTTTCTGCACTTTCATGTATTCAATGGTTACTTCAAATTTTGGGTCCGTATGCCTTGATCTGAGTTGGTTGGTCTCAATTTGAAATTTTTAAAGCACTTTCCTTGGTTCATGAACGAGATTCGTTAGTGATAGTTCAGGCTGTGAATCTGTAGAAAATAGATCACGTTGTGAAGTAGTAAGCAATGGTTCACACCGTGATGATATAGGGGGTGTTTCATGTCGTGAAGTATTTAATGGTTCACATCGTGAAAAGGTTTTTAGTTCACATCATAAAATCAAAATGGTTAACGCCATCAAACAGGGGGAAAGGATTTGGACATCGCAGTATGGATTGTCCAACTCCTTTTGGATCAAGGTTTTCAGGGCAGGAAAATTAGGGATCAAGATTCCATCCTTCCAGAGTAATCAGGTTTCTATCCGTCAAAATCAGGGAAATCCCAGAGATAGACCCTCTAACCAACCCGCAGTTTCAAACCAAAGTAATGCAAGACCTCTGCCTCAGAATAGGGGAAGTCAAAGAGAGTTATTCCCAATTCGATCGTCCACTTCCAAGGCAGTAATGCTAAAAGTGATTGAAGAAGAAGAAGAAAATGAAAGAGATCATACTCCACTCGAGATGAGGACATCTCGCATTTTTTAAGTGGGATAGGATGTAAGATTCCTCCCCAAGCCCCTCAAGATGTCCAGTTTCTCTCCCTGTAATCAATCCTCTTTTCAGAATAATAACAGATCTTGTTTCTCTTTGTTTTGGCATAGAGAGAGAAAATGTTCTAGAGAGAGATAATTCAGTTTCTAGATATCTTTGGATGGAAAAATATCCCTTCTTATTAAAATGATTTTCCCTGAATCACAAATTCCAAAAGAACTTTCCAGTGTGCAATTGGAATAAATTGAAAATAGGTAAAAAGGACTTTAGCCTGAGAGTCCAGATTTTTTTAAAAATTTTGGATTAAGGTTCCTATGTACCAATAAGATTACTCCAAATGTAGGGAGGAGATAAATTAAAGAATAAAAGAAAAATCTCCCAAAAATGAGTAAATACTCACATAAGAGAAGAGTTGACTAAGGACAAGGTTTATTAGTTAAAAAAGAAGAGATATTTAGAGGAAATTATGCATTTTTGACACCTCAGTGTGGGGAATTCTCCTATTGAACGAGGTGCCTATTTCACATGTGTAGATGAGTTTTAAACTCACAAATAATGAGATATTTTTATCTCTCCTCTCTCCTGTTTCAACTAGATCCAAAAAGTAAGCTAAACTGACCTAAAAATGGTCAAAAAGTGACCAAACTGATCAAGAAAATTCTAGAATCAGTTTGCTTGGTTAGAGGCTCACTTTTTCCTATAAATAGAAGCCTCCTCCCTTGTAAAAGGTTAATAGTGTTTATTCACTGTTACTCTACTCCTCCCCAGAGTCAAATACATTGAATTCACTTGATTCAATTGTTAAATCCTCTCCAAAAGAACTGGTGGCCACTCTTGCTGCAAACAAGAGTAGAACCCTCAATCCCTCAAGCCAAAGGAAAGCTTACAAACTCCATGTAAGCTTAATTCTTACTTATTATGAATTTTAAATCTATGGTTTTCTTAAATTTTATGCTTTGAAAATGTTTGAATTAAAATCTGATGCTATGCCTTGATGGAAAGGCCACCCCCTTCTCTTCTTTACAATTCAGTCCTTCTTAATCCTAGAAAGTTTAATTAAATGATTGATTAAACTCCCTTCATTCTTTACTCTCTTAATTTTGAAAAATAGAGTAGATTAGAGATATTAGAATTCAAATTAGATTAATTCAAGTCATAAATTGAATGTTAAAATTGAGAAATGGTCAGCCATACAAAGGAGGTTATGGCAAAATTTTCTTAAATTTTGTGGAACTAAAGTTTATCATTAGGTTACTCTAAAAGAGTAATTCCTTCCGTTTGTGCATTCTAAAAGATTTATTTTTATTTCAAAAGTGTCATTTTCCATTAAAATTAAATTCATGCATAGAAAGATGCATAAAAGAATTATTTTTATTTCAAAAGTGTTATTCCCATTAAAATTAAATTTATGCATAAAAAGATGCATAAAAGAATTATTTTTATTTCAGAACTGTTATTCCCATTAAAATTGAATTTATGCATAGAAAGATGCATAAAAGATTTATTTTTTATTTCAAAAGAGTTATTCTCATTAATTTTGATTTTATGCATAGAAAGATGCATAAAGGAATTTATTTTTATTTCAAAAGAGTTATTCTCATTAATTTTGATTTTATGCATAGAAAGATGCATAAAGAAATTTATTTTTATTTCAAAAGAGTTATTCTCATTAATTTTGATTTTATGCATATAAAGATGCATAAAGGAATTTATTTTTATATCAAAAGTTTTATTCTCATTAAAATTGAATTTATGCATAGAAAGATGCATAAAAGATTTAGTTTTATTCCAATGTGAATCAGATAAATGTGAATGAATGGATGAGATGTGATGTCATGTGAATCAGAATATAAATGAATGATATGAAATGTAAGTGAATGTATGTGATGATAATGAATGCGAATGTGTATGTGAGGAATGAAGTATGTGAAAGAATGGATAAGGATGTGTATGAGAAGAATGGATGTGAATGTGTATGTGAAGAATAGATGTGAATGAGTATGTGAAAGAATGGATATGGATGTATGTGAAAGAACGGATATAGATGTGTATGTGAAAGAATGTGATGTGATGTGACATGAATATATGTGGATGTGAAGTGATAGATATGAATGTATGGATAGATATGAGTAGTCGTACATGTGAACGATTGGATGGATGTGGATGAATGAGATGAGATGTGTATGAATGAGATATGATGTGGATAGAAGTGATGTGATATAATGGTGATGAGAATGAATGTGATGGATATGAATGAATCTGAATGTGATGGATATGAATGAATGTGAATGTGATGGGATGTGAATGAATGTGATATGAATGGATGTGAATCGGGATAGATGTGAATGAATGAGATGTGAGGTAAAATGAATGGATGAGTTGTGAGTAAATGTGATGTGGTCTGAATGGATGAGATGTGAATGAATGTGATGTGATGAGATGTGGATATGGGTAGATGCGAGTGGATGAGATCTGATGAGGATAAATTGAGGAAAGATGTGATGAGATGAAAATGATGTGCTTGGATGAGAATAGGAATGCTTGTGAAATGGTTGTAGAATTAAATAATGTGGTTGATGTGGAACAATGTGGAAAGACGAGAGTTCGTTATAGAAACTATATTTATTATGACCTATTTTTAAATGAATGTTTTATGTCAAGAATGCTGGGGAAGCATTTTGACCGTCTTGTGAATGAGGTCGTGGGAGACTTAATCAATTAAGTTGCAACAGCTGACGGAGAGTCAATGGAGGATGTCTCGCATAGCAAGGTCGTCGGCCCCAGCCTCGGTTCGATTAAAATGGTGAGCTTCCGGTACAGTGGATGAGGGACCAAGGAAGCGGCCTATGAGTGAAGCGCTAGGTCACCTACGAAGGATCCTAGAGGGTGCTGACCATACGGTGCTCGGGCTCTGGGTCATCGACGATATCCACACGTACGTCGTGGAAGATATTGGAACAAGGAGTAAGCGTTGTTTCTGAAAAACGAGTATGGATCTAGTTGATTAACTTTGCTAGTCCTCAACGGATGAGTCGATGGCCCTTTTATATGGATCCGTTGGTTGATCTTGTGATCTTCAACGGAGTTTGCATTTTGATATGTGAATATATTGCCAGTTACTATGAGCTAGGAACTATCGAAAAGGCCCCTGAGTGGACAGGTGGTGAGCGTTCTAGCTGCCAATGATGCCATAGGTACACCGATGAAGGAATGATTGGAAATAAGGATTTAACTGGATATTCTGAGGATTATGATCAGTGACTCAATGGTTTCATTAAATGATTGTTTTTAAGGATAGCTGATTCTGTGAAAAAGGCAATTTCATATTGGGTGTGTAAGTGGTGTGACTAGTTTTAATTTTGCATGAGTATCCGGTTAGGGGGCCTCGGAACTCTTTTCCTCGGTACCTGGGACAAAACCTAACCAAATTCCTAATTGGATCCCATCACTACAGTGGTTGGGCGGTTGGCTAACCCATGGGACTGATGGGCTGGACTAATGGATCCCTAAATTGAGACTTAATTTTGTTATGGTACAATAGATGAAGTAAATCCTGGACAAAAAATTATTCTATGGAGAAGAATCAACGGCTGTGCCTCTTAATGAGGAAAAAAGCGTTGGTCTCTATGATCCAAGTGCAATCTTTTCCCTGATCTGACTATGGGACTTACGGGTTCGGCCAGATCAGTTCTGTTAGTTAAGGCTTTTGACTATGTTAGAGAAAAGTTATCCTGAAGGAATCACCCGTGCTTTTCGGGCAAGGGCTTACAATGTACGATTATGGAGTGATAAGGATAATGAGCGCATGGTGTCCCATGTACCACAAGGCAAAGGAAGAGAAAGGATAATGGACACATCAATGTTAAAGAAGGTGACTACATTTTGTATTCTCAATAGTGAAGTTATGAAGGGGTGGGTGGTAAGGTATGAAGAGGTGAGAAGAAATAGACATGAGGAGAGAAGAGCATTTAGGATGTGTTCAAGACATTTGCCATTTCCTTTAAAGCTTACATCACTTCCAAAAGATTGTACCATTGATTGGCTTTATGAAGAAATGGGAAAGGCAAAAAAAGATGGAGAGGTGGTGATAGAAGAAGAATGGGAGTACATAAGAGGATGCAGCCTCATGTAAGTGCATCTCTACTTTCTCTTTTTTTATCCAATTAGAATCTTATAATATGGTTATTCATTATCATAAATATATTTCGTTTGGTGTAGGTGGCAGTATAAGGTATACAATACCATGTGGTCCAAACAAAGGCATTTCCACACTCAATGCATAGACACAAAGAGAAATACTCATGATTGTGGGAATATGGCAAAGCTTTGAGCAAGAGAGTGGAGAAATGTTTAATTATTGTGGCATGATTCAAAAAATCCTAAAGGTTGGATTCATGACATTCCAAATTTTTATATTGGAGGTGAAGTGGTTCAAGGATGTGGTGTGTGGAGGCATTAAAGCAACTGTGAAAAGGCATCCAAATGGATTTGTGGAGATTGATTCCACAAAATTTCGGCAAACAGAGAGCCACATTTGTGGTACCTCACCGTTCTAACCACACAAGCTTTTACTATATCATCCTTTGCATGTTTAATTTACATTCTATGTGCTTCTTCTTACAAGGTTATGTTTCACGAGGATATATGATAAGAAATGGTGGTGTGTCATACAAGTCACTCCTTATTCAAAGAGTATTTTTCAATATAGGGATGTTGAAGAGCTCACAGGCAAAGTGAAAATCAAAAATAAACATGCGAGGGTCAAGTACAAGATGAAGAATGCGAGATACCACCAACTAATCAAGATGAAGGTGTTCAACGATGATGATGAATAATGATGTTGAGTCCACTAGTAGTGGGATAGATCTTTTTGTTGGTGTTTCACCATGGGACATATGGATCTCGAGATAGACCAATTAGCATGTATGGATTTGATGGAAGATGGAGTCGATGTTGAGCCAAGCTCACTCTAATACATTAATCAATTTCTCAATTTGCTAGTCTTCATTAAGTCCATATTTGATTTATTATATTTTATGCTTTTTTCACTGATATTATATTACAAAAAAACCCAATCCTTTGATCTCAAGGGGATTTTAGATTTTTTTTCACAGCACGCAGCTACGCACGTGGCTTTAGCTACATGTATAGCCTTGAACAGCTATAGCCATGTGTATAGCTATGCACACCCTATGCAGTTATGCCAGGTCCCCTCTCACTACTCTCTCACCTCTTCACGCAGCTATGTTTGCATGGCTATGCTCTCCTTCTCTTGTTGTGTAAGGAAAAGGCTAATCTAGGTTACAAGATCATACCGATTAATGAGAACAATGGTGGGGCTAATGCTTGCCATTTGAATATGTAGTTCAAGAATTATAGGATTCGAGCCAATGGGGCTAAAAGCTGTGGTGATTAAATGAAGCACTACGTAGGGTTGCTTTGCCGTTGGATCTATGCTATGGGTAGGGTTTATTTGGGCCTTTAGATCTACATCATTGGTTTTTTTACACACACACACACACAAAGAGAGAGAGAGAGAGAGAGAGAGAGAGAGAGAGAGAGTAAGTTTGTGTGCTCATGTAGTGTGGGTAAATGTGTATGTGTACGTGCAATGTGTGTGTGTGTGTGTGTGTGTGCTCATGCAGTGTGTGTAAGTGTGTATATGCACATGCGACTGTTTTAGATATTTCTGTACAATTGATAAGGGGTATCACATATATGTACAATGGGGTTTTAAGGTGGTTTGTGTAGCTCCCACCAAGCAAAGCTAGAGAACCGCTTGCAATGTGTGTGTGTGTGTGTGTGTGTGTGTGTGTGTGTGTGTGTGTGTGTGTGTGTAAGTCTGTGTGCTCATGCAGTGCGTGTAAATGTGTATATGCACGTGCAACTATGTTAGATATTTCTATACAATTGATAAGGGGTATCACGTTATATATGTAAAATGGGGGTTTAAGGTGGTTTATGTAGCTCTCACCGAGCAAAGCCAGAGAACCGCTTGCCTATCCACATGAGGATAGCTTGGATGTTACTAATGTTGGCTTTTTTGTTTGGTATGCTTGATTGAGCCTTGTCTTTCAAATTGAGTTGGTGTTATGGCATGCCACATGTGGGTATTATGGGATTGTGGTCTCTTTTGAGCCTTAGATTTTTTTGGGGGTTGCTTGGTGGTGCAAAGGAAGGGTGTTTGCAACTCTCTTTAGGGTTTAGCACCATGCGTGGCTTTTTTATGATAGGAATAGAGATGGTAATGCCACTGCACATGGGTGAGGGGGGTTGCCTCTTGCTATCACATCGAGGTGGAAGCCATTGCTCTCAATTCTTCCTTAAACTTTGGGGGCACGGCTATTGGTCTCCACTTCATCTTTGGTATGGCCTAATATGGCATCGTGACTTGTGGTATGGTTTTTCTTGACTTAGGAGCCCAAATATAGGGGTTCCCTTTATAGAACCCACAGCTTGTGCATACACAAGTAGTGGGCTTCCCAAGACCTCCCATGGAAGGCCAACATTTTCCTCCCAGTGGATTCTCCTTCACTGCATCTAGCAATGTGCGGTTTGGGTGAAGTAGTTCCAGAGGTAGAGCCTCCAAAACTGCCTCTTTTTATAGCCTCTTAAGAATGGTTATGGGTTCACGAAAGGCCTTTGGTACGCTTTGGTTTCCTCACTAGTTTTATGCTTGGTTCTGCAATATTCTTAGGTAGGGTCAGTGGTTTATATTTGACCACTAACCCTTAGGTATGCTTTGGTTCCCTCACTAGTTTTATGCTTTGTTCTAGAATATTCTTAGGTAGCGTTAGTGGTTCACATTCTAGAATATTCTTAGGCAAGGTCAGTGGTTCATATTTGACCACTTGCTCAAGGAGAGTCTCTAATTATTCAACATCATATACCTTCCTTTTGCAAGCTCTTGGGCTTGTTTAATTCTCTCCTTCTCCAACAAAGGGTTGGGGTACTCTTTGAGTTTCTTTTGAATGTTAACATAGTTGATGGGCTTCTTTTCTTTGGGAAGAGCGGGTTTGAGTAGGAGATCGCTCGTGATATCTTTGTGAGGGAGGCAGCTTTGGAGCTCTTGATCAAACCACTTTCAATAGTCACAATAGTCTTTTTTGAGGTCTTCTTCTTTTGGACCTCGGGTTCTAGTTCATTATCTTTCTTAAGAGCTATTATAGCCTTTGGGGCTTTCATCTCCCAACTCTTTTGCTACTTGCTTTTCAAAGTGGAAGATTTCTACTTATTGGTAGCCCTTTCTCCTTATCTTGACTTAGAGCCTTATGATGCCATTAAGGGGGACTGTGCCTATGAATAAGTCCTCCTTTTTCATACAGTCCTAGCCATTTCATCAAACTGAACACCCACATTGTCTCTCCCTTCTATTTCTTGAGATTATAGATTTACACAAGATGGGCTCCATCTGGCTTGAATGCTATAATGAATGTGTGTCTCAAAAGACCTCGTTAGTTGGCCTTTTCAAGTGGGTCTAGAGACCTAAACCACTGGACTGGTTTGCCTTTAAGGCAAAGTCCAAATGAATAGATCTCTTAGTGGAATCTTCAATCCTTCCCATGGCCTTATTTTCCTAATTAGAATTGAAAACTCCAGGTCCAAATGTGGCATTGCCTTTATTCTTAAAGAACAAAAATCATGCATTTTGGCTATAATTCCACTATTTTCTCTAATTTTACTACTAGATCAAGCATTACCTTTTTTTAATTGATTAGCAAAAACATTTTGCTTGAGCGCAACTTCAAAACTCATTTAACCTTTAAAAGTTACCCACATTTGAAAATTAGGTTTTAAGAAAATGTCATTTCAAGTACATTTTGTTGAGTAATAGCTTTCACTTGAAAGCCCTTCAATTTTGAAGTCCCATGCACAACGTAGCAAATTTCAACCCTCTTAGGCATGTTCTTTGCTTTCATAACATATTGAGTTCATATGTCCCAGTTCATAGATCACGAGTTCGCTCATGAGGTATGTTTCAAACACACATAAACAAAGGAAAAAAGCCCACACGAATGAGAGTTGGCACATTTCCATTCAAAGAATCAGAACCTCTGAAGATAAAACTTTCTCTACTACATCATATGTATTGAGTCGTATGTTATATGTGATAGACCGTTCTCTATTGCATCATGTGTAATGCATCATAAGAACTTCTATCATGAAACATACATAATTAAATATGTATCATAAAACATGCATGATAAAAAAAAATGTATTATAAAACATACATAAATAAAAACTTGTCTCATGAAACATACATAATAAAAAAACTTGTCTCATGAAACATACATAATAAAAAAACTATTTATAAGAAGAGCTATAATAACCTATACGTATTTTTTATTATAACTGTCTTGTGTAATTTCACAGAAATATTCTCACAATAGAAAAGTGACTATGTTTTACCATATCTATGATCAAAAGGTTCACATGTTTTAAAAACTTTGTGCATTGGTTATTGTAACTTTAAAGCTCATAAGTGTGGATCCTCGATATTCCAAAGACGAGGTAGCTCATTCAAAAAAAAAAATCACCATGAACTAAAAATGGATATGGAGAAAGTGAAATGGATACTTGGATGTGTAAGAGTCCGTTCACACTAGAACGACCACGAGGTATACATAACGCATGTAACAAACCACCCTGGAATGAATGATGTAAATGTATCAGGGAATAGTAGAAAGCTATAGCCTTGTAGAAGACTTGTTATAAGAAAAATTATTCTAGCTCTCTTGCTCTCTTATGTCTCAAGCTATGTGTGTGTACATTTGATCTTTGTTCCCCATCAACCCCTATTGATGACGAGGAAATTGTGGATGATGTGGTGGATGAAAAAAGGTCAAGCATAAAGGCATTTAAGAGTATATCAAAATGGCTGATGTAGACATTGAGGGATAGAAAATTAGCTGATGTAGACATTGAGGGATAGAAAATTAGCTCCTCCTTGTTGACACATGTAGGTTCTCATCATGCATCTTATTCTTTTATGGATTGTGCTCTCATTGTTAGTATATGCAATAAGGAGGAACCTATTTCCTTTGAGGAAGCATAAGAAAATGATCATTGGATATAGGCCATGCTACAAGTACAACTCAATCCTAAAACATGGCACTTAGTATTTGGCATATTTCCATTGGTCCAAAGTGGGTTTATAAGCTTAAGTGTAAAGCTGATGGTGGCATCACTACAAGGCAAGGCTTGTTGTAAAGGATCATGCTCAAGATAAGGGTATAGATTATGATGAGACCTTTGCTACCATTGGTACAAAGTGGGTTTATAAGCTTAAGCAACGTAAAGTTGATGGTAGTGTTGACAAGGCAAGGCTTATTGCAAACGGTTATGCTCAAGAGAAGGGCATAAATTATGATTAGAACTTTGCTGCCACATCTTGTATAAATATAATCAAGTGTATTATTGGTAGCACATCATGGATGGAATGTACATGAGTTGGATATCAAGATTGACTTCTTGAATGGTGATTTGTATGAGGAGGTTTATGTATCTCAGCCTTGTGGTTTTGTTTAAAAGAGACAAAAGTCTAAAGTATACAAGTTAAGAAAATATTTATATGGCCTTAAGTCAGGCTTCTAGAGCATAGTATGAGAAGATAAATGTATACTTAGTTACAAATGGTTTTTGTAACATTCCAATTGATAATACCCTCTATATAAAGAGAAAAGATTCCTTATTGGTCATTGTGTTATACATTGATGACATGATGCTCATCACATACCCTAATTTGGAGAAGATTTCAACCTTTAAGGCTGAATTACATGTGTCATTTATTGAGATGATAGATTTGGGCTCATTGCATTATTATTTGGGTATATAGTTTATGTAATGTGATGAGATGTTACAGCCAAAGTACATACAATGAGACTATTTACATGGTTTGGCCTTGAAAACTCTAATCCTGTTGCTACACCAATAGAGACAGGTGCTAGGTTAAGTCTCTAGGACACAAGTGAACCATTTGATTTATCACTTTATGAGCACACTATTGGTTGGGTACCTTATCTATCTATGCAATACAAGGCTAAACATTTAGGTTGGGGTCTCCTAGTTAAAGGAGGTTTATGCAGAGTCCTAAAAGTAGGCATTGGTAGGTTTCCAAGCAAGTACTCGGATACTTAGAGGGAACTCAGTCCCTTGGGCTACTCCATGATGCTAAAGGGGTGATATTTAACTACATGCTTTCGATGATTTTGATTGGGCTGGAAGTCACGACACTCAAGTGTCCTCTAGTGGCTTTTTCTTTTATCTTGGTGTATATTATGGCTCAGCAAGAAGCCTCCACCAATGGTTGACCACTTCAAGTTGTGAAACTGAGTATAGGGAAACTTTTACTTTTATTATGGAGTGTGTATGACTTAGGCACCTTTTGAAAGACCTTGGTGTTGGACAATAGTCTCACACCTCCATCTTTACTCACAACTAGAGTGCATTGCAAGGAACCCAATGTTTCATGTTCGCACAAAACACATTGAGGTGTAGTATCATTATGTTTGAGAGAGGCTCATTTGCAGGAGAGATTAGCCTGGCTTATATCTCTACACATGACAATGAGGCAGATATGTCCACAAAGGCTCTCTTACCTCCATAAAGTGCTCTAGCTTCACCCCCTTAGCAAAGAAGAATTCTAGTGTAACAACGAAGTGAGGATGTAATGAATGAGCTAGCACACCCACATGATGGAGTTGCATTGTGGCTTTGAGGCAAGACTAACGATATATGATTCGAAAAGTATAAGGTAAGCTCTTTACTAAAATATATTTGGCATTGTTGTTTGATAGCCGATGGCTTATCTCCATTCTTCCATCCATTTCAAGCTATTGGGTCATCCATATTTCTTGGTATCAATTAGGAGGTCACACTCCAAAAGGCATACAATTTTGGAGCCTTAGATGTGTTTAGTTTATTGTTTTTTATCATGTTTTGAAGCTTGTTGTATTATGACATTCTAGTTTCATATGTTAAAAGGAAAAACCAAGGTTTGTTAGTGATTTAGGAATGGAATTTGCTAACATTAAACCTCTATTAGGTGTGGATTAGAGTGGAATAGTTAGTTTTGTTTCATGTATTTTATTTTTTCATGCATTTTTTTAAATTGGGAGCCTAGAGCATGCAAAAAACTTAATCACTTGTATAACCACCATTAACTAGGAGTTGGATACTTAATCACACCCCATCACAAGTCCAAAAAGCCTTGAAAAACTAGGCCAAATCTAGCTCTCGGGCTAGGAGACATAAGGTTTTTTTGCATACAATCCAGCAAAAAAAGACATGAATCAAAGATATAAGTTAATGCACATGAGCTTGGACATGTGAGCTATGAGTCTAGATATGTGAGAGTTGTGGGTCTAAAGGTGTGAATCAACAAACGTGAGTCTAGAGATAGGTATACCTAATATTGTACCAACCAATTATAACTGCCCTTGAAGACTTGTAAGGACATACTCACTCATGCACTTTAAGGATTTTCTTATCATACAATTTGTACCAATTGCAATTTCTAAGGAAAATTCTTGTCCTTTATAATTATTGGGACATTAAAGTATAATTATTGTCCAATTACACACCAATCTTGCCATAGACATGTATCATAAAATTATGTGCCTAAGTAATCCTATTTCAAAAAATAAATCATGAGCCTAGTTTATACAAAAAAAGGCATGAGTCTAGAGGCATGATCCTACATACCATGAGCCTAGAGACTTGAGTCTAGAGGTATGGACCTAGAGGCATGATCCTACATACTTGAGCCTACATCTATCAGCCTACATTCGTGAGCTCAAAGACTTGAGTCTAGAGGTATGGACCTAAAGTTGTAAGCCTACAAGCATGAGCCCACCATGCATGATGTGAGTCTAGCTCACTAGATTTGCATGAGTCTATGTTAAACAAAAAAGGCATGAGCCTACATATGTGTGTCTAGAGGCATGAGTCTAAAAGTGTGAGTTTAGAGACACAAGCCTACAAACATGAGACTACATACATAAGCTTGGAGATGTGAGTCTATATGCATGAACCTAGCCAAAAAAAGTTTAAAAAACAAAAACTCAAATAAAAAAAACCTTATTTTTTGAATCTTGAGCAGAACTGATGTGTCTGAAATTAGACTACACTTCCTCCAACCCACCTAGCCTTGCATCCTAGAAAAATGACCAATAATCAACATATTTCTCCCTTGTTAATAAGGCAAGGCTCTTTTGGATCCACCTCAAGCAAGGAGCTTTGGGATAAGTTGAGCCAACTTAACACACATACATGAGTGGAACAGTGGAATCGTTAAAAATGGAAGCCCCACAGTCCTCTAAGCCCCACAGTCCTCTAAGCCCCAGTTGATCCACACCAATTGGCTCTGTTACAACATCATTGAAAACTTTGTGAAAATGGATTTTATCTTTGGGCGAAGCACCACTGAGAGAGTGGGAAACCAGGACCAAGAACCTCGAGATTTTCTCCCTCACATAAGAAGTGGTTAACAAACCATGTCGGATGCTATAAAGTTTCAAATATTTGGTGTTGATTCTAAGAGATGGGTTTATCCCAAATTGACCATGACCAAGTAGCCTAGCAACTATAGTGTATGGCATCGAGACCATTAGGGATAAGTGTTGATTCTAAGAGATGGGTTTATCCCAAATTGACCATGACCAAGTAGCCTAGCAACTATAGTATATGGCATCGAGACCATTAGGGATAAGTGTTCCGCAAAACACCTAACAACAAGCATAGATAATGCAAGTAAAACTCCTACTTTCTACAGGAGCCCATCATAGAAGTTTCTTCCCCATTTGATTTCCTCTTCTTTTAGACAAGGAATAGGGAACACGGGGAAAGGTAAAGAGCCATGACTGGAACTACCTCAAACCCAAGGGATCCATAACAAGGGCATTCACATATCATGTTCTTAGCTACAACGGGTGAGCTCGTCGTGCAAAACGAAGCTGGTGTAGGACAAGTGCCATTGGAAATTGCATAGCCCAACCCCATGGGGTAAGAAATTCCAAGCCTTGAAATAGAGGGTTTTGTGTAACCACTCCCTTACATTTTATTGCCACATGAATATACAAAAGACATGAATAGGATGGTATTTGAAATGGATAGGGGATATACTACAAACATTGCACGTAGAGGAGCAAAATAAAGCCAATCCACATCTCAAGGATGATGACCAAATTTGATGGAACTGGAAAAGTTTGATCAAGTTTGCACATTACAAACTGGGTTTTCCAAGCACTACTTATTTCAACTAAGAATTTCCAACTGTGATTGGGAAAAATACATTGCAAGCCAGGTTTTTCAAGCATCCCTTTGAAGTTGAGGTCCCCTCGAGCCTTCCAATTTCAACATTGATGCTAGTCTCTCTAATATGTGCTTCTAGTCTATTTTGGGACATACATGAAATGACATTATAGCACACCTTTTACCACACCTTGGTGCTGTTGGGTGTTAGGGGTAGGGGAAGCTATATTTGAAGTTGTGTCATTTTGGAGAGAGCTCTGTGCTCTAACCAATGAGCTATTGCCCCTACCCTATGACATAATTGAGCCTAAGCTACACAAACAACCACCGCGTGTGTCTCTATCTATTCTACGTGCACTCAACGTCCATTTATTTCTCTCTGTTTTCGCACCTAGTGACAATACGACCATTTTCACTCTCTCATGAGACGACTAGGAAAAGCACCCTCCTTTACACAATTTCAATTGTCCTCTCTCTCTCTCTCTCTCTCTCTCTCTCTCTCCTTGGCGGATAATGCCGAAACTTCTTAATCTACCTGCACTCGGTGTTTTTATGTCTCTGTTTGGAGGCTATGGCTCGCTAGAAAAACATACAAGACATGTATTTATATGTGCATGAGGCAGTTAAGAAGATTCGACATAACTTTTTTGTAAACATCGCGCTCACCTTGAAGGTTCCAAAAGATAATGTCCATACAAATAAACCTAAGGTCCCTCTTGAGTCAACTAATTAATCAATGCAAAATGAAATTTGGGACCCATATTACGTGAGCTATCCCTTGACATTATAGTGCATTCGATACACCATTTTGGACTTTTCCCATTTTTTTTTCCATAGTTTGGTTACCAGGTCTCTTGGGACCACTCCAGTTTCTTGTTAGAGGAGGAGAGATGGAATCTGTTGTGTAAACTATTAAATGAAGGGGACTGCAGGAGTAGCACAGTTGTCATGTAATGTATCTGGTCCTTTTCTGCTTATATATATAAATAATGATTATTGTTCTAAAAAAATTATTAGAAAAACACCTTGATAATGATATTTTGAGAACGCCTTACTTTTTTTCTTTTTTCTTTTTTTTAGAAGGTACAGGAAATTTTAGAAACACACACCCAGCCTCCCTGAGGTGGAGGCGGCCCCTTTTGATACCTTAAAATGAAGGTTGAAACTTTCAACGCATCCATCCATATCCATATATAATGATTATTGTTCTAAAAAAATAATTAGAAAAACACCTTGATAATGATATTTTGAGAAAGCCTTACTTTTTTTCTTTTTTCTTTTTTTTAGAAGGTACAGGAAATTTTAGAACCACACACCCAGCCTCCCTGAGGTGGAGGCGGCCCCTCTTGATACCTTAAAATGAAGGTTGAAATTTTCAACCCATCCATCCATATCCATATATAATGATTATTGTTCTAAAAAAATAATTAGAAAAACACCTTGATAATGATATTTTGAGAACGCCTTACTTTTTTTCTTTTTTCTTTTTTTTAGAAGGTACAGGAAATTTTAGAAACACACACCCAGCCTCCCTGAGGTGGAGGCGGCCCCTCTTGATACCTTAAAATGAAGGTTGAAACTTTCAACGCATCCATCCATATCCATATATAATGATTATTGTTCTAAAAAAATAATTAGAAAAACACCTTGATAATGATATTTTGAGAAAGCCTTACTTTTTTTCTTTTTTCTTTTTTTAGAAGGTACAGGAAATTTTAGAACCACACACCCAGCCTCCCTGAGGTGGAGGCGGCCCCTCTTGATACCTTAAAATGAAGGTTGAAACTTTCAACCTATCCATCCATATCCATATATAATGATTATTGTTCTAAAAAAATAATTAGAAAAACACCTTGATAATGATATTTTGAGAACGCCTTACTTTTTTTCTTTTTTCTTTTTTTTAGAAGGTACGGGAAATTTTAGAAACACACACCCAGCCTCCCTGAGGTGGAGGCGGCCCCTCTTGATACCTTAAAATGAAGGTTGAAACTTTCAACGCATCCATCCATATCCATATATAATGATTATTGTTCTAAAAAAATAATTAGAAAACACCTTGATAATGATATTTTGAGAAAGCCTTACTTTTTTTCTTTTTTCTTTTTTTTTAGAAGGTACAAGAAATTTTAGAAACACACACCCAGCCTCCCTAAGGTGGAGGCGGCCCCTCTTGATACCTTAAAGTGAAGGTTGAAACTTTCAACCCATCCATCCATATCCATATATAATGATTATTGTTCTAAAAAAATAATTAGAAAAACACCTTGATAATGATATTTTGAGAACGCCTTACTTTTTTTCTTTTTTCTTTTTTTTAGAAGGTAGAGGAAATTTTAGAAACACACACCCAGCCTCCCTGAGATGGAGGCGGCCCCTCTTGAAACCTTAAAATGAAGGTTAAAACTTTCAACGCATCCATCTATATCCATATATAATGATTATTGTTCTAAAAAAATAATTAGAAAAACACCTTGATAATGATATTTTGAGAAAGCCTTACTTTTTTTCTTTTTTCTTTTTTTTAAGAAGGTACGGGAAATTTTAGAAACACACACCCAGCCTCCCTCTGAGGTGGAGGCGGCCCCTCTTGATACCTTAAAATGAAGGTTGAAAGTTTCAACCCATCCATCCATATCCATATATAATGATTATTGTTCTAAAAAAATAATTAGAAAAACACCTTGATAATGATATTTTGAGAACGCCTTACTTTTTTTCTTTTTTCTTTTTTTTAGAAGGTACAGGAAATTTTAGAAACACACACCCAGTCTCCCTGAGGTGGAGGCGGCCCCTCTTGATACCTTAAATGAAGGTTGAAACTTTCAACGCATCCATCCATATCCATATATAATGATTATTGTTCTAAAAAAATAATTAGAAAAACACCTTGATAATGATATTTTGAGAAAGCCTTACTTTTTTTCTTTTTTCTTTTTTTTAGAAGG